>NC_026000.2:18175948-18448835 GCF_000442705.2 Elaeis guineensis
ACATGATCCATGGTGGACCGTAGGAAGCTGGCATGGTCCACACGAGCATCGTGGACCGGCCTGGTCCACAGTCCAAAAATCATGATCCACACGATCCCTTTGTGCGATCCAACAACTAGGAGGTGATCTTGGAGGCTTTTTGCGCGATCTAAGGGCCATAGACACCAGCGGGGAAGATCCAATGGCCAGAAAGGGAATTGGAGTCCTTTGAAGGTGGGATTTCGACATAGGATAGGTTTTATGCCTATAAAAAGGTTCTGATAGCCCATGAAGTAGAGAGGAGGCATCAGGTAGTGGCTAGATCACTAGAGTAGTTGGTTGGAGTCGGCAGTGGGCACTTGAGAGGTAGAGGAGCTGCAGAGAGAGCCAGAGCAATGGTCAGAGCCTTAGGTGGAGTTGGCAGGGGGTCTTCTTGGGTTCTTTATGAGAGCTTTTGTAAGGGATGAGAGGTGAGAGTTTCTTATTGAAAGAGAGAAGTTTATGAGAGTAAAGAGTGTGTGATCTCCTCTTGTAATTATTTTCTTTCATAGTGAAACCTTTGCATGCCCCATGAAGGTAGACCTTGGTCTAATCCACATATTTGATTATATCTTATTTTTATTTCTTCTTTCTTTTTACTGCAACAAGTGATATCAGATCCCTAACACTAGTTGTTACTTTTAAAGTTGGTCATTATTAGTCAACTCAATAGTGATGATATTATTATCACTAATATTTATAATAACAATGACGATAATATGTTGTCACAAAATCTATTAGTATTAGTGATGATGATATTATCACTAATATTTATGATAACGGTAATGGAAATATTTTCACCAATACTATGACTATTAGTATTGCAAGTAGCGTCACAATATTTTGTCTATAGTGACAACACAAGTTATTACTAGTATTAACATATTAGTGAAGGAAACATGCGATCCGTATCACATGGCCAAGAGGAAAAATTGAGCAGATTAGAATTAAAAATTTTTCATAACATTTATGAAAATATATCTTGATGCATAGCGGAAAGAAGATCGAGGTTGAAAGATTTTCTGAATTGAATTGCTTCGTGAGATCCAGATGTCTAGACCCTCTACTTTGCTCGCACGCCAACCAACGTAGAAGAGAGGGATGAAGAACTATTCAGGAGGGAAAGAGATGAGAGCCTTGAGATCTAATCTCGAAGCTTGAAAGAAGCCACATGCTATCATACCAAGCGAAGGGAGGACGCCCAAGGGAGAACACACCCAAAGAGGGGATGCCAAAGGGGACGACCGGCTTGATGGATTACTTGATTGATTTTCTCCTTCTCCAAGCCCCTCCTTAAATAGACAAGAGATTCTAGATCAAATCAAATACCTTCATAGATTAGGAATAGGACTCTTCAAGTTTGAATTAAATCCAAACTTTCTAAACCATGAAGATTCCTAAGGAAAGTAGGAGAGGCACCAACTTGCACCTCTCTCCCTATGCCACATGTCCAAGGGGAGGAGTGCAATTTCTAGCACCCCCTCCTCTATCTTGGTCAGCCAATAGGTGAGTGAATATCAGAAAAATATGGTTAAGTGCACCAAATTAAGTTTGGTTTAGATTTGGATTCAGTTCGAATCCAATTCGAACCAAATTCGAAAAAACTAGTAATTCTAATCTAATTAAAATTTAGATTGAAGTTCAACTTCTTAGATAATTTATCCAATTTAGCCTTAATAAAATCAAGCTCAATTAAATTAGATCTGATATAAAATAATTAGGGTTTGAACCTAATCTCTCATAATTTCTTGAATCATAGATTTGATCAAATTCATCTATGAAATTAAACCTATACCTCATGTGCAGTGCTCGCTGGATATAGTCAGTATTTAATTCTATATGATATATAACTTAATTTTTAATTAAGTTAATCTATATATTCAATCAAGTCTCATATTTTTAAATTGAATATATAAATATTCGATCAATTCTTTCCTACATTGTTTGACTTTGTGTGTGACTTTATAGGTTCAAACACTAAACCGATAGTATAAAAACTCTTTCTGTACTAATCAAAATGACCATCTAGTAATGATATTTGACATTTGGATAGGTCAAATAATTACAAAGTGATATTCAAAAATTTAGACATATGGTTATTGTATAATTCATCCCTTTGATTCTAATGCTTAAGATGACCTATGGTTAAGCTGTCAACTGTGGATGGGTCAGCCATATTGTATTTCAATCTTTTTCAAATTCTGTGACAGATTACAAGGATTATCCTGATTAAGATTTTACTGGATTGAGATACAGTGATGCATTAACTCCTGTAATCTGGAGGGATCAATCCCATCTTGACTTACACATCGACTTCACAAATACTTGACTGTATCCAATAGCCTTCTATCATTATATTAGAAATACGGATAGTCTGATACCAAAGATAGTGAGTTGCTTGTAAGTCACCGTGGTGATCTCAGGTTAGAGAGACATTTATGTCCATATCCTTCGCAAGCCGCTCTTGACAGTAGAACGCTCTTGATATTTATGTCTCTACGCTTCTTGGTTAAGAGGACAACCAACACATATAGTATATAATGACCTATACTCGATAAACATTATTATTCTTGTTAATAAGTATCATTTCATTACGAACAAATTTAAAAACTATTCGATAAATCTTTCTTTATTGATTACATTATAGTTCTAAGGATTTTATCATAATACTAGAGTTCAAAGAAAGATGTACATTTATGATGAATTTATAAACAATAATTTTTATTTATTAATAATTTATATATAAATTTCAAAGAGCATAATTATCTACAGATAGATAATTAATTTTAGGATATATTTTTCAATAATTAGTGACAATACTCTTTGTCATTAAAAGTGAAACAATATTAGTGACAAACAATATCATTACTAAAAATATACAATATTTGTGATAATTAGTGTCACTAAAAGCTTTATAATCATTAAATAAATTTTTAATGACAATAAGATGTTACTAATAATGATTTTTTGGAAAAATAAATGACCTTATGCGCGTATATTGTATTAATTATTTTACAAATTGAGATCAATTCACATTCACAATAACAATAAATGTAGATGCGTAGAATATATATATATATATATATATATATATATATATATATATATATGTATATATATATATCAAATCCTTATATATTTATTATAATGTCAAAATATATCCAAAATATAATTATCAATTCCAATCTATATATATCCATAGTGAAATATAAAAAATATGCACTATGAACCTGCATAATGCACAAAAATCATCCTACATAATATACAAAAATCATAATTGATCCTAAGAAAGTTTAATCACGATTCTGCATAATGAACAAATGAAAAAAAGTTAATTAGTATATTGATTTAATTATATAAATGTTACAAGGAGAAGAGAATAAGAAATAATATGTATTAAATTATGAAAACAAAATAAATTTAGCTAATCATATAATATGCTTTTAATTATGAAACTTACATTGTTGTCGGAGCAGTCGAGAAAAATACACAGATAGCTGGTTGAGAAATGATCCATCATTGCTAAAGCATATAAAAAAAGTAGCCATTTAATGTTGCAAGTTTTTTTGGATCTCTTTTTGTATTTCTATAGTTATACCTTAATAGTCTTTTGCTGAGCCTCAAGTTCTGTAGTTGAGGTTACGTTTCTGCTTGGAGTTGTGAATTAGCCTCTCTTACTTTTTTATTATCTTAGTAAGTCTTTAGACTTCATCCTATAAAATATTAGCATGCGTCCGTACAGCCTCAGCTTGTGTATGAATACTCTACCTTTCTTTGGAGGTAGATATGATTCCTCCTATTTCTAAACTACATGAGTGGCCCGACCTCCTCCTAGTACAAGTGCAAAATGCTCAACTAATGGCACTGATGCAAAAAAAAAATTTTCTTGATGTGTCTTACCTACCTGTTGAAGCTTATTTTATATTTGTGTATAATAATAAAGAAATATAATTAAAAACATAAAATCTTGAACAATAACGGTCATATTCTACACACCATATTCTCTTCTCTATTTGGAATCGACCAACTTCTATTAGATCTCAAATGAGCAGCCTCGCAAACCGTGATAACATCTGGTCACTCTTCGGACTCTAGATCTTACTGTTAGTAATGAACAAAAAGCAAAAAAAAAAAGATAACACCTTAGACCTTAAATTAAAAAAGTTATGAACTTCCAACTTATAGTATAATAGTAGAAGTTAGTATGAGTGTTACTATCTCATAGGCTTTTTGAATCATTGACTTGTGCCTGTAATGAATCCAACCTTTAGTTTACTCTTATTAGATATATTTTCTCATAGAGAGTTTTTATCATAATTTCTATAATAACCAACATACTTATTTCCATAACATTTTTCAAAAAAAATTCACATTTTATGTTTGAAAATAAGAGAATATTTTTCAAACATAAGAGAATATTTTTTATTCAAAAGTTTATGCAAGTGTAATACCATGCAACATAGAAGAATTATCTTATTTAAAAATTTTACAATCATATCAGGGTATATTATGCTTGATCCATAATTTTAAATTTTATTTTCTGCATAAGATGCATACTTTTTCAAACTTTTAATTTTTTAAATATTTTAATAATTTTTGTATAATTCTTAATTTGAAAGCATATAAAATATATTAAATAAAATCTCAGAGATAAATGGAACTTATCATTAGTTGGATCCAAAAGTCATGATTTTTGGACTTGAAATGGGATAGTCAAATTGAACTTTTTTTTTTTGGATAAGATTTTGACTAAGCATATCTCCTAATCTGAGAGAAATCGAATAAAGTGACAGAAGACAAAATTGGTGTAAAAGTCAAAATCTATCATCTATAAAATTTTAGCTTTTTCAAGTTTGTTTCTACAAGCCATGTCTATTTTAGGAAAGTTTAGTTATATTGGAATAAGATAGATGAACCTAACCTGAGTTTGAGTAAGATTATATCTCAATTTTATGAATATGGCTCTATAACTTATTTATTTTTTGGTAAGACGGTTACTTCATACAATCCTTGTATGAATATAACCCAAAAGATCAGAAACAAGGATGTTCCTGAAAGATAGAGGCAAAAGAGAAGCATCAGTCCAAACCCCACAGAAGTGGTGCGCAACAAATCAGGCCATCCAGTCCATCACATTGTTTGCCTCATGATAAATATGATGATTCATATGAGAGCGGCACCCCCAAAGCAAGCTCTGGATGTCGTGCACTAGGGGATAAGAAGTCATTGCACGATTTTGAACCCCTTGAAGCCAAGTTACCATATTCCTTGAGTTTCTCTCTACCATTAGCTGGTTGATCCCAAGGATAATCCTCGCATAAATAACACCTTTCCAAGTCGCCCTCAGCTCTGCAGTGGGCATAGTGGTCTCCACTATTCAGACACCCCCAGCTACAATAAATCGAGAGTTAGGATCGTGGATCACAAAAGTAGCGCCACCACTCCCATCAGCGATATCACTACCATCAAAGTTGACCTTTCGAAAGATCGGTGGTGGGGGCTCCAAGAAGAAGAAGATCCTCCTCCGTGCTCTATAAGGAAGAAGGGAGTTCCAGATGTTTTGAGTCCTTAAGGTCAAATTGAACTGTGAATCTTCTCCGTGGCTTAGGCCATGGCTCTCTCAAAAACCAACCTCATTGGCTGCCAGCTCGCCTCAAAGAATCCCACATTATGGGTAAGCCAAATATGATAAGCAATGTAAACTGTCCTAATGCCAATAAGGGTGGTGGTCTCAGACTCCATGCTCCATCTCAGGACCTCCAAAAAAGACTGGATAGGTCACTCTTCCAAATCAACCAAGAATAGAAAGGTGACCAAAAGCCATACTCGCCGCACTCTGGGTCATAGAAAAAGTGTATGCTCCATCGTCTCATCCTCCAAACCACAGCATGGGTAGGAAGTCGGAATGCCCATCCCTCTGGCTCGCAGCAAAACTTTGATAGGTAGCCGAAACCACACCACTTTTTAAAAAAACAGACTAACCATGGGGTGGATCTGAAGCCTCCAAATCTAGGCACCATCCATCATTCTCATTGGCTCACCCCTGTAGATCTCATAGAGCTCACTAGTCACCGCCCAGAGATGCATGATGACCACCAAACCCTGACATCCGGTGCCTCTCGGATGGGGATCACCAGAGACATCACCCTCTCCACTAGCTAATAATCGAAGAGCTTAGAAACTAGCTGTGCATTCCAACTCCTCCACTCCAGCTGGAAAAGGTCACACACCCATGCCCTATCACCAATCTTTATACTGATAAAGGTCGGCCACCAATTTAGAGGGAGCTCGGACAGCCACAGATCCTACAGGAGGTCAATCGACTATCCATCCCCTAGCAGTCACGTCATCTATGCCAAAACATTAGGAGCACAGTGACAAATCTCCTTCCATATACAAGAGCTGCTCCGACTGACATGAATATCATTCATCCTGTCCCACCTGCCATGGTTGGCATAAATCATTGCACTTCAGGGACTATTGGGTTGAAGTAGAAATCTTGCATCATAATGGACAATCAGAGCCTCATGCTGGATCTATAGGGACTAAACACCCAGCCTTCCCCCCCACTGATCGACAGATACACCACATCTTAGGCTACAGGGTGAATTCTTACCCCCCAGGCAAGATCCCCAGAGAAAACCCCTGAACTGCTACTCCAGCCTCACTATAAGGGTCCTCAGAACAATAGTATGAGATAGAAGATAAATCGAAATGGTGCTGAGGACAGACCTGATCAGTGCAACTCTAGCCATCATTGATAATGCTTTAGACTGCCCATATATTTACGAATCAAATCCTCCAGCTTCGCAGAATCAAACCTTTGAAGACATCACCTAGTAATAGGAACCCTGAGGTATCGCAAGACTCCAGTATGCTCCATGATGCTGAGGATCTCCATGATGGCCTGTCTATCCTGAGCTTTGGTCTTTGGACTGAAATAAATAGCAAACTTTGCCAAGTTCACCTTTTACCAAGAGGTGATGCAGTACTCTTCCACAATCCTCCTAAAAGCTGCTGCATTCCGAGCTAATGTGCGGCTCACCAGTAAGCAATCATCTACAAAGAGCAGATGCAAGATTGGTTGAGCCAAAGAGCTAGCCTGTAAGGGTCTACAACCTGGCTTATGGTCTCCAAATGTAATGTACACGATAAGGTGTCAGCATATATAATAAATAGATAGGGGGATAGAGGATAACCTTGACGGAGGCCAACAGAAGAATGAAAGAATTCCGACAGCTTGCCATTAATTAGGATGGAGAAGAAAGAAAGATGCACACATCCTCTGATCCAGCTAATCTATCACTGTAGAATCTAAAGGTCTCCAGGGTCTGGAAGAGGAACTCTCAGCACATTCGATCATAGACCCTTTCCATATCTAGCTTGATGGCCATGAGATATCTTCGAATTGGAGCTCTCTATAGATTATGCATGAACTCCTATGCAATCAGGATATTGTCAGAGATGCTATGACCGCCAACAAAAACACCTTACTCTGAAAAAATCAAGTAGGGAAGGATTGGCTTCAACCTGCCCGCCAAGACCTTAGCACAAATCTTACATAGTGGTACATAAGCTGATAGGCCTATAATGACTAGGCTCAGCAGCATCCTGCCTCTTCAGAATGAGTATGATGAAAGTCCTCTTCCAATCATCTGACATCAATTCTGTAGCAAAAAATTGCTAAATCAGCTTCACCACCTCATCACGGATGATAGCCCAATACCATTTAAAGAAGAAGGGGGGAAGCCATCAGGACTAGGAGCTTTATCCATCGTCATAGCCCAGACTGCCTCATGAATCTCCTCTCTAGACACAGCACCGATCAGAGAGGCATTCTCCATGAGCAAGACTTCGCTGGCTGGTAAGAGAGGTTGAGCCCACCCAACCTCATCTAGATGCACTGACCATCTCGATCGAAAGAAGCTAAAGATCGAAAGAAGCCACCATCCATCTGTACCCCTTTGTGTTTGGATGAAGGTACTCTCCATCACCGCCATCTACCTCCTCACAATAGTAGTTTGGTGAAAGAAGTGGGCCACCCTCTTGCAACCACTAAACTCTGGACTTCTAGCGCCAGAAGACCTCCTACTGTCTCAGTAAAACATGATGTAATGCAAGCCTGGCCATGAGGACAGCAAGGTCATTAGCAAAGAGCCCTCCCTCTGTATCCTCCCTAATCTGAAGGTCAAAAATAGACACCTCAACCTCCTTGAGCCTCTTGAAGATGTCACTAACCTCTACACGATTTCACCTCCTAAGTTGATGCTTTGTGATCTCTAATCTATAATAAATTCTATACATGGCATCACTGTGGATCAGCAACCTCCACACCTCTCAAGCAATATCCCAAGAATGGTTGTAGGAGATCCAAAATTTCTCGAACCGGAAGGGGGACAGGTAAGACCAATTAGTAATAGTAGATATTAAAATAAGACTATGATTGGAGGCAATCCTCAAAAGATGGCTGAGCTGGTATCTCGAGAAGCACTATATCCACCTATCATAGCAAAAGCTCTATCAATACATTCCTAAACCCAAGTACTACCCTACTGATTATTGCATCAAGTGAATCTGGGGCTGAAAAAGCCAAGATCAACAAGATCATTACGGCTGATGAACTCTCTAAACTCCTTCGCTTTGATATTGTCCGAAAATGGCATACCCTCTTTTCTACCTTAGATCCATCAATGCAATTGAAGTCTCCTACAATAAGGAAGGGGAGACCCAGATCGGCCAATCTAGAAGCCTCATCCGATAACACCCTTTGCAGCCAATAATCAGTCTTAGCATAAATACCACATAAGAGCCAAGGTCTTTCACTAAAATCAAAAATAACCACAACCACCAATAGATTACACTCATGCAACACATCCACTATGACATCCTCTTTTTTCCACACAACAATCAACCCATCCGCAAGCCCTTAAGACACAATGACAAGAAAACCCCAAGAGTGCAGAACGTATCACCGAACCTGCTCCAATCTCCTACCTAATAGCCGAATTTCAAGCAAGACACACAAGTCTGGCTCTTTCTAGTGAACCAATCTTTTATAAGTAGAGAAGAAGGATGACTTACCAATCTCCCTTATGTTCCACACCAAGATCTTCATCATTGAGATACATCACTAGAAAAGGCTATGCTGGAATCTTCAGCATGGCTTTGAAGTGCCACCTTGCTCCTTGAATGCCCACCATCGAAGGCTCCAACTTCAGCCCCACTCAACACTTCTTTCAACCTTGCAACAGCCACTGCATGATCTTGCAATTCCTCGTTGGCTGATCCAAAAATAGCCCAGGCACAGCCCACCATATGCGGCCCACTCCTCTTCCCAGTCCCCACATGAGGTGGGGTGGAGCCATTCGAAGCAAACCCCCAGGTGAGCATCGAAGGACCAGCTAGAGAAAGTCCCCCCACTGTTCGGTGCTCCACCAGTGACATCAGCCTTCGGGCATCCCACCACAGTCGAAACCCCACCACCCGATCGGCCAATCAGCCTTCCATCATGTGCGCCCACCTTCAAGTTCGCCAACAAAGAGGGCATCTCGGAGCTCGAAGCCAGTGTCGAAGGTCAATCCAGGCCAGCCTCCACCTCCTTCCCCAGCATTGGAGTCGAATCCTCCACAAGAACCTCCCTCGCCTTTGTAGGAGCTACAGGAGCTCCACCACCAGCAACAGGAACCTGAGTGGGAGGCGATGGGTTAGCTTCCGATGCTCGGGCCTTGGATTGGGCTTCAAGGTCCCGCCTGACCTCTTCGAGGTCCCCAAGCTCTAAGCTCATTTCAGATGGGCCGAGCCTTGGCTTGCATCAGCCATCGATAGATCCAGAGGTGCTAGGTTCACCCCCAAGCCCATAACCATCGGGTCCACATTGTCACCTGGGTCCACTAGCACCAAGAACGTCGACTCATTTTGAGTCGGGACCTCCACTGCCGAGTCAACCAAGTCTTGAGGAGGTGACCGTCGGTGAGCCACTTTGGCTGGCTTTTGCCAGCCCTCAAAGTCCGGAGGAGACCCCGACAGACTCATAACTCTTGGAGGCAAGCTTGGGTGCTCCGAGTTAGCAGCCCCCCATGCTCGATTGCGACTCCATCATCTTCTTTCCCTTTGCCACCATCGGATTAGCCCTCAGTGGTTGAATCCTCTATGTAACCATCCATGGGCCAAGCCATGATTGAGCCCGACTGTCCCACTCTTTCACAGCATCGAGCTTCGACTCACCCTCACCACCAACCTCCATAGGTGACAATGGGGTCTCCAAAATGTTCTTCGAGCGAAGAGGACACTCTCTCCCACTTGACGGTAGATCTATCGGAGAAACCTCGCATAGGTCATCGGACTGACCGATTCGGCCACACTAGAAGCAAACAACAAGGGGGTTTTCATAGATAAAAGGCTGTCAAAAAATCGTGTTCTTCTCCTTAATGGGAACACCGGACTTCAAGGGCATTGTTGAGTTGACCTCCACCCGGATCCTCGCAAATCCGATCTTCTTCAACTGGTTCGTGAAATCATCGATGAAAACTAGGATACCAGCTTCCTTCATGATGCTCAAAAGTCTTCGAGGGCTCCAAAACTCCATCAGAAGCCCGGGGAGGCGTAACCATACTGGGGCCATCTTAACAATATTTGTGCCAGGGATGAAGTCCGGCACCCAAGGTTCCACCGCCAACGACTGTCCGGTGGTAATCCACGGCCCTCCATGTAGAATGTTCTTGGCCTCCTCCTTTGATTTATAATGGAAGAGGAGGTGATCTTCCACTAGGGAGAAGGATTCCACCTAGCTAGTGAGCTTGCCCTTCACCTTAAAGTCCCATGCAAGCCAGTCCATCGGAACCCGCTGGCCCGAGCTCCGAACCAAAATGGAGATCCTCTCCCATTTTCCCCTCTCCTCCTTTGGGAATTCAAGGATTTTGGTAAAATAATGTTAGAGTTGTTCGACCTCTGCCTTGGAGATCTTGTGAGATGTCCACATTGGCTGTTGTGCTTGATCCCCAACCCCTCTTGCCTAGGCTCGCCCCCCTTCATCAGAGACAGGCATTGGTTCACTGTCGTCTCCATCAGCCTTTTCTTTGCCATCCACCCCATTTGCCGTCACAACCACCACCCATTCGAAGGTGTTGCCCAGCTATGCAACCCAAGAGGGGGGGGGATAAATTGGGTTTCTAAAAATTTGAAGTTAATTTACAACTATGAGAATTTTATAACAATATGCAGGATAAATATGGAGAGTGAAATTCATGCAAGGTGTAGAAGCTGGATGGAAGAATGGAAGAAGATAGAGAAATTTAAAAGGAGAGCAAGTAAGCATAACACAAACAAGAAGATTTATAGTGGTTTGGTGCCAACCTTGCACCTACGTCCACTCTCCAAGCTCCTACTTGGAAATTCAAATCCACTAAATCGTATTCAACCCGAATACAATGTTAGAACCTCCGACTCTAGCTATTCCAAGCTAGAATACTTGTTTCTCGGATACAAGCCAACCCAATACAATGTCAGAACTTCCGATACTAGCTATTCCAAGCTAGAATACTTATTTTCTGGATACAAGCCAATCCAATACAATATCAGAACCTCCGACTCTCGCTATTCCAAGCTAGAACACTTATTTTTCGGATACAAGCCAACCCAATACAATCCGATTCAAGATTCGGATCAATCTTTTTCACGTTTTGAAATCCTTCCAAAATAAAAATAACAACTCAAAAGGAGTATGACAGTTAATTGCATAGAAATACAGATGTAGCTCCTTTAATGAGAGAATAAAGCTTTAAATACACTTTACACAATAAGAAGCAAGCTCTTCTGATTTTCTTCAAGGTGGTTGAAGACTTGAGTGAGCTCTTGAGGGGTTGGTGAACTTGAAATAAAAGCTTCTTTAACTTCAAAAGGACTCTTTTCTTAGGGCTGAAATGAATGCTTGAAGAACCTCTTCAAAAATCTTTCTCTAGTTGATTCCCTCCTTTGAGTGCCTTTTATAACTTTAAATAATGATGGAGTGTAATCTGGGCTGAAATAGAGCTGTTGGAGCACATTAAATGGATATTAAATGTAGCCAAAATGAGCTAAAAACTAGCCGTTGCAGAACTTTTTCATCGCAGGGGTCGACTCATAGGGTCGACTCATGCACAGGGATCGACTCACAGGGGTCGACTCATGCACAGGGATCGACTCATGGGGTCAGCTCATAAGGCGCAGAACAGAAATTGATAGTTCTGTATTTTTGGCCTACACAGCAGCAGAGGTCGACTCATAAGATCGGCTCATGCTTAGGGGTCGACTCATGGGGTCGACTCAATTGGGTGTGCCAGCTAAAAATAACATGCTGTTCAGCCCCTTTTGCCATGAGTCGACTCATGGGATCGACTCAAATTTATAAACATAATTTTTTTTCAAAATACACATCCAAAAATATTAAAATTGTCTCCAATAGATTACAAATCTTGTGTTCTTGCTCTTGAGACTTCTGAATCAGAACTTGATAAAATTATGATTTTACCCCTGAAATACAATAAATCTTTTTTCAAGCCAAAATCATTAGTAACCTCCTCAAATACTTTGTAATCATCAAAATCAATTCAAGGAGCATTAATCTCTCCTTTTTTGATGATGACAAAATACTTGAGCAAAAGCATATATAAAGCATTGAACATGAATTTCAAATTTATGAAGATGCATCACTTAAATATTATAGTCAAATATTTGAATGAAATACATCATAAGCAGTTTGAAGATAAATTTAAAATTTGCTAAAAATTTAAAATTTGCTTTTAAGTTCATTTACTTGGAAAAAAAAGCTGATGATTTTGATTCTTTGACACATATGCCCATTTGCTTAACAATTTACTTATTGCTCATTCTTTATTACTTATTGCTCAATCTTGATTTATTGCTAATTGCTCAATCTTGATTTTGATTCTCTACTCTCCCTTTTTGACAGCATTAACGAAGATTCTCTACTCCCCTTTTTAAGGACATATTTTCTCTATTCCTCCTTTTTTATGGGATCAATTTTACTTCTTTAGCCCCCTTCTTTGATTGCTTATTTCTTTATTGCTTATTATTTTACTCCCCCTCAATATAGCAAACGTAAAAGATATACCAATTTGCTCATTTAGAAGATATTGCAATTCATAGTATTTCACAACACAAATATAAGTTATTTTTTATATCTCATAATTAAAAGTAATTCAATTTGATCACATTCATAGACATTCATTGAAGGTCAAAGTATCTATATATATACAAAGAGTGACTGAATACATAGGTGTTTCAATACATATGAGTCAACTTAGAGTACAAAATTTATGAATAGAAATTATCCAAGAGTCAATCAGTCAACACATTACATAGCCCATAAGATAGATCTTAGATAAAAATAAAAGAAAGGACAGACTACACTGGATCTAATAGATATCATGGCTGGAAGGATCGGAGTCTGATGAATCAGAGATAGGGTGAGGAGATATAGGATCATGTCCACGAGCTCAACCTCGATCACGTCTGCCTCGACCACGGGTAGAGGTGCCAGCACGAGTAGAGGGGTGAGAATATCCTAAAGCCTGAGAAGCTATGGACTGAGCTACGAGTGAGAGTCTGATGGTGTCCAGAAGATTCAAAGCTCTCGAGACAGACTGCATCAGGGCACTAAACTGAGTAGAAGCATGTTCACTAGAGCTCCTGATCTCTCTCCTCAAGAAGTCAAAACCACTCTCTAAGACTCTTCGAAGTCTGGCCACCTCTGTAGATAGGTCTGAGACCTCTATGATGCTCTCATACAGTAGTGGATGGGCTAGAGCTAACACTTGCTCCTGCAAGTCAAGTACTCTGTCAGTCAGTCTCAATATACAACCCTCAAACTGCTCAATACGTACCGACTGATCCGTATCATTTGGAAAACAATGGAAATGTGAGAGATCAGTGTCTGATCAGATACATCCTGAGATGTCGATCCCTGTGCAAAGATTGAAGTACCAAACTGTCGAGATAGAATGGAGACTACACGTTGGGATATCATCTCAATCTGATCATCTGCCAATCTGAGCTCTGAAGGATGTGCCCTACTGTCCGACTGTGGAACCAAAGTATGTCTCATCGCAGACTCTGACGGGCCAGCCTCGTGATCAGAAACAAACTGAATATCTGGTGATGCTGCTCTGTGATCACGAAGGGATGAGGATGGTCCTTCCTCCTCTGCTCTATCCTCAGCTCTCTCTTCCACACCTTTTATCCAACCACCATCAGTTTTAGAAAATCCCATGCAGTGCAATGTGTGGCGGTTGATAGTGTTAGAGTGGGATAGTCTCACTACAGCCTCCCCCTTAAAACTAACTCTGAACCTCCTAAAAACTAAGGTGAGAGCAATACCAAAAGGCAAGTGTGCCTTGGACTTGTTCAAGGTCTCTCTCATGGCCTCAAACATCAATGCAGGGAGGTTCAGGGGGGTTTGTGTGATCACATGGTATATAATACAAATGTCCCTACCAGAAAGAAGATCGTGTCTACCACTTCTAGGAAAAAATAATTTGGTTACCATGTGATGTAGCAGTCTCATCTCAATAGAAAGAATCTTTGCCTCTAATTTGTTCAGACTTCCAGTGAAGGTTCTCCCTAGGATAACATTTATTCCTTCCTCTTTAACTGGGAGCTCCATGTTGGTATACCCCTCACATGGTAAATGAAGTATCTGCCCCAAAAGCACAGGATCCAGGCTAATGTCAGCACCCTTCACTGTGGATTTCACTGTTTCATTGCTGTACCCCAAATTTAGGTAAAATTTTCTAACAAGATCGACATATGTATTTTTTTTTAAGGAGCAGTAAAATTTCCATCCTTGGTCCTTAATCTTTGATCCAATGGTAAACCCTTCATTTTTAAAAAATCTGAAATCAATATTTTTTTCGGATTCTACTTTCCTATCAGAGAGGGGTACTTTACTAGGACTGATTGGTGACTGGGTTGAAGCTGAAGCTGAACCAGGAGCAGGGTTTGAAGCAGAAGTGATCTTGATTGCTAGTCTCTTTCGGCGCACACTTTCCTCCAACCCACGAACGGATTTTCTCCTCTATGGAAGCTTCATTTTGGGAGTCATTTGCACAAGAAGGACTAGCACGGAACTTAGGAGAGCAAATGTGAGGGAGAGATGAAGGATTTTTAGTGAAAAGATAAGGATTTTGGAGAAATGATGTGCCGATTTGGAGAAGACGGGTAGAGTCTAGGGTAAGCTCGAATCGCTCCAAATGAAGAAGGAGAAGGGGAGGAACTTGGTTCTTAAGTGGGCGATTTGGAGTGTGAGAGTCGGTGGGAGAGGAATTTTGAGGAAAATCTTGGATTTGAGGAAGAAGAGAGGAAGACCTTTGGTTCGGCGGAAGAAAGAAGGCGGAGAGTTGGGTCAGCTCAAGGAGAATTTTCAACAAAAAGAAAGTGCCCGAAGAATTTTATCATAATTACAAGTTTACCCTAGGGTCGACCCTAGGGGTCGACTCATGGCACCGAGAAATTCAGAAAAATGATGAAATAATTTCAAAAAAAATTGAAACATTAGGAGAAAGATGTTTATCCAAAAAAAAATTGATCATGTGAAAGATAGTTTTGAGCTTTTGAGCTCTTAAGAAAAGATGAGAATTAAGCTAAATAAATTTTTGGCATTGAGACCTTGGAATCAGAGAGATACTTAAGCTGATGGATCAAAGATTCCTAGTTCTCTCCTAATTTCACAAAATCTATCTTCACTTAAGGCCTTGGTAAAGATGTCAGCTAATTATTTTTCAGTACAAATATAGTCAAGAATTATGTCTTTATTTTGGACATATTCTCTTATAAAATGATGCCTGATTTCAATATATTTTGACTTAGAATGCTGAATTAGATTTTTAGTGAGATTTATAGCACTAGTGTTTTCACATCTTATGGGAGTTTTATTGAGTTTGATACCAAAGTCTTCGAGTTGTTGCTTAATCCATAAGATTTGAGCACAACAACTTCCGACTGCAATGTATTCAGTCTCGGCCGTAGACAGTGCTACCGAATTTTATTTCTTGCTAAACCAAGAGATTAAGTTAACTCCAAAAAATTGACAAGTTCTACTAGTACTTTTTGTATCTAATCTACATCTAGCAAAATTGGCATCTGAATATCCTATTAAGTCAATTAATGAGTCCTTAGAATACCATAATCCTAAAGTTTGTGTACCATTTAAATATCTAAGAATTTTTTTAACTGCATTCAAGTGTGATTCTTTTAGATTTGATTGAAAGCGAGCATATAGAAATACTAAATATAATATCAGATCTACTAGCAGTTAAATATAATAGAGAACCAATCATGCCTCTATAAAATTTTAAGTCTACACTTTTACCTTCTTCATCCTTGTCAAGCTTACATGATGGGCTCATGGGTGTGCCAATTGCTTTGGAGTTCTCCATTCCAAATCTTTTGAGTAATTCTCTTGTGTTCTTGCTTTGGGTGATGGAGATTTCTTCCTTTGTTTGTTTGATTTGGAGTCCGAGAAAGAATGTAAGTTCTTCCATCATGCTCATCTCGAACTTCCCCTGCATGAGCTTTGCAAAATCTTGACAAAGAGTTTCATTAGTAGACCTAAAAATAATGTCATCAACATATATTTATATAACTAATATATCATCTTGATTTTTTTTAATGAAAAGGGTTGTGTCTACATTTTCTCTTGAAAAATTATTATTAAGTAGAAATTTGCTTAGCCTTTCATACCAAACTCTGGGTGCTTATTTTAAATCATATACAGCTTTATTTAATTTAAAAATATGATTAGGAAAAGCATGAGTTTCAAAATCTGGGAGTTATTCTACATAAATTTCTTCAGCAATATATCCATTTAGAAAAGCACTTTTGACATCTATTTGAAATAACTTAAAATTCATAAAGCAAGCATATGCAAGTAGAAGTCTAATTGCTTCTAATCTAGCAACAGGTGCAAAGGTCTCATCAAAATCAATTTTTTCTTCTTGATTATAACCTTTTGCAACCAATCTTTCTTTATTTCTTATTACATTTCTATGTTCATCCAATTTATTCCTATATACCTATTTTGTACCAATTATTGAATAATTTTTAGGTCTTGATACTAAAGTCCATACATCATTTTTTTCAAATTGATTAAGTTCTTCTTGCATTGCATTAATCCAATTATAATCTTTTTCAGCTTCGTCTATGATTTTAGGTTCAAGATGAGAGACAAAAGTAAAATGATTGAATGCATCTCGAATTGAGGAACGAGTTCTTACACCATATGTAGGATCACCAATGATTAGTTTCTTGGGATGATTGTGATCATACCTCCATTCTTTGGGTAGATCATTTGTACCTTGAGGTTGTTCTTGTTGTTCTTCACCTTCTTCATCCTGTTTGTCTTCATGTTCTTCATCATCTTGAATGGTTGAATCTTTTAGAGTGATCTCCTTCATTCCTTCTATAAGAGGATCTGCATCATCAATACCTTCATTCTTCCTTAAAGAAAGATCGTTAGTTTTATCAAAGACAACATGTATTGACTCCTCTACTACTAAGGTTCTTTTATTGAAAACTCTAAAGGCTTTACTAGAAGAGGAGTAACTAAGAAAAATTGCTTCATCGAATTTTGTATCAAATTTTCTTAGTTTTTCTTTACCATTGATTAACACAAAACATCGACAACCAAAAATATGAAAATATGCAATATTTGGTTTTCTTCCTTTCCAAAGCTCATAGGGAGTTTTCTTTAAAATTTATCTAATTAAAGCACGTTTTAATATGTAACATACCGTGTTAATTACTTCCACCCGAAAATATCTTGAAAGGTTATTTTCACATAGCATGGTATGGGCCATTTCTTCAAGAGTTCTATTTTTTTCTTTCTACTACCCCATTTTGTTGGAGTGTCCTAGGTGCCGAAAAGTTGTGGCCAATTCTTTTTTCATTACAAAACTTTTCAAAATCCTGATTTTCAAATTCGGTTCCATGATCACTTCGAATATTTTGAATTGAAAAATCTTTCTCATTTGTGACTTTTCGATAAAATTTTGAGAAAATATGAAAAGTTTCATCCTTATGTGCCAAAAAGAAGACCCATGTAAAATGAGAGAAATCATCAATAATTACGAAACCATATCATTTTCTACCTAGACTAGTAGTTCTAGTGGGTCCAAATAAATCCATGTGCAATAGTTCTAATGGCCTAGAAGTTGAAACAATATTTTTAGATTTGAATGAGACTCGAGTTTGTTTACCCATTTGGCATGCATCACAAATTCTATCATTTTCAAAATTTAATTTGGATAAGCCAATAACTAATTCTTTTTTAATAAGTTTTGAAAGAGAATGCATGCTAATATGTGCAAGCCTACGATGCCAAAGCCAACTAGTCTTATTAATCTTGGCATTCAAGGCTACTAGGCATTGCATGTTTATTTTAAAAAGATCATTCAAATCTATCATATAAATATTATCATGTCTATGCCCAACAAATTTAATGCCTTTATTAATAGGACTAGTTACAATGTAAACTAGTTTCATATATCAAATATATGTAGTTTCAGATCTAAATAAAAATGCATCACATATACATCAAATTTCAGATCTAAAACTAAATTTACACATATCAAATATATATGTAATTAAATTTAAAATAATGATTAAAATATTTTAAAAAATATCTTTTCAAAAATCGATTCACATCAAACTAGGACAACCTTACAATATAGAGGGTAAACCCAATATCAGGACAACCTTATATCAGTTTGATGTAAATTTTTTTTAATTATTCTAATTTTAGAACTAAACTTAAATTAAACATATCATATATGCTAATTTTTAGATCTAAAAGATTTGATTTAATAATGAAGATTCAAAAATGACTTTGTATCCTTTATCATAAAATTGACTGATGCTTAATAAATTATGTTTTAAACCATCTACTAATAAAATATTTTCAATATACTTGGAGGGAGTGATACCAATATTACCTATACCAATGATCTTTTCTTTGCCATTGTCTCCAAAGATGACCATCCCTCCATTTTTAGCAACAAGTGTGATGAATTAGGATTCATCACCAGTCATATGTCTTGAGCACCCGCTATCAAGATACCATCTTCGGTTTGCTCCTTGGGATGCAAGACACACCTATATATAAGAATCAAGTTTTAACTTTTGGTACCCAAGTTTTTTTGGATCCTTTTTGGTTAGTCATAATGATTCCTTTTGGAATCTATATTTTCTTTACATTAAAATTTTTAGATTTGTTAGAAAAACATGAATAGGATTTGTGTCCTATTCTACCACATTTAAAGCAAGTTATATTTGAAAACTTGTTATATGATGAGTTTATAAAGATATTTTTCAAAAATTTTTATTTCTTTAAAGGGTTATATTTAAGACCGGCTTTATCATAAATGGCTTTTTGATTGTCAAGTATCATGTGAAGTTTATTTGAGTTTAAAATAAAATTTTCAACCATTGGTTTCAGCTTGGCAATCTCATTCTTTAAATTCAGATTTTTTTGAGACAGGATAGATTTTTTATTTGAAATGCTCTCAATTTCTTTTAGTAAAGATTGATTTCTTGACTTTAATTCTTTGTTCTTTACCCCTAGCTTCTTTAGTTCATCAATTAGATCATAAAAAGCTTCATGAAGTTCTTCAAAGATAAAGTCAATAGGAGTTTCAATATTTATCCCATTTTCATATGCCATAAGGTACAAGTTGGCTTGTTCATTTGACTCTTCTTCTTGATGTTGTTTCATGCTTAGCTCATGAGTCATCAGTGATCCTAGAAGCTCTTCCAAAGGTAGGATGTTCAGATCTTT
The DNA here is from genome assembly GCF_000442705.2 of Elaeis guineensis. Lineage (NCBI taxonomy): Eukaryota > Viridiplantae > Streptophyta > Magnoliopsida > Arecales > Arecaceae > Elaeis > Elaeis guineensis. The sequence goes on from NC_026000.2 coordinate 18,195,792, forward strand.
GGCTTCTTGGATTGCGGTCACTTTGGCCTCCCAAGTCCTTGGTAAAGATCTAAGAATCTTTCTTACGAGGTCACTGTTAGAATAAGACTTACCAAGACTTTCTAAACCATTAATAATATCAGTAAAACGAGTAAACATTTCAGTTATTGACTCATCAAGCTCCATTTTAAAAAGTTCATATTTATGCACAAGCATGTTGATTTTTGATTCTTTCACTTGGTTAGTTTCTTCATGAGTTACTTCTAATCTATCCTATATTTTCTTAGCAGACATGTATTTTGAAATACGATTGAATTCATTAGCATCTAGAGCACAATACAAATCATTCATGGCTTTTGCATTTAGTTGAGCCATTTTTTTATCAACCTCATCCCATTCTCTTTCGAGTTTGGTTGATTCCACACCATCAATTATTTTAGTGGGTGTGTGTGGTTCATTTACTATGATACTCCACATATCATAGTCAAATGCTTGAATAAAGATTTTCATTCGAACTTTTCAATAGGTATAGTTTGACCCATTAAAAAGTGGAGGTCGGTTAGTGGACTGTCCCTCAGCTAGTGAAGCACCAACTTGAGTTGCCATAGATATTTAGCTCTTTGATGGTTAAATCAAAGTAGGACTAGAGCACCGAGCTCTGATACTACTTGTTGTCCAGCTATGCAACTCAAGAGGGGAGGGGGTGAATTGGGTTTCGAAAAATTTAAAGTTAATTTACAACTATGAGGATTTTATAACAATAAGCAGGATAAATATGGAGAGTAAAATTCATGCAAGGTGTAGAAGCTGGATGCAAAAATGAAAGAAGATAGAAAAATTTAAAAGGAGAGCAAGTAAGCACAACACAAACAAGAAGATTTATAGTGGTTCGGTGCCAACCTTGCACCTACGTCCACTCTCCAAGCTCCTACTTGAAAATTCAAATCCACTAAATCGTATTCAACCCGAATACAATGTCGGAACCTCCGACTCTAGCTATTCCAAGCTAGAACACTTATTTTTCGGATACAAGCCAACCCAATACAACGTCGGAACCTCTGACTCTAGCTATTCCAAGCTAGAACACTTATTTTTTGAGTACAAGCCAATCCAATACAACGTCGGAACCTCCGACTCTAGCTATTTCAAGCTAGATCACTTATTTTCTGGGTACAAGCCAACCCAATATAATCCGATTCAAGGTTCGGATCAATCTTTTTCACGTTTTGAAATCCTTCCTAAACAAAAATAACAATCCAAAAGGAGTATGACAATTAATTGCACAGAAATACAGATGTATCTCCTTTAATGAGCGAATAAAGCTTTAAATACACTTTACATAATAAGAAGCAAGCTCTTCTAATTTTTCTCAAGATGGTTGAAGACTTGAGTGAGCTCTTGAGGGGTTAGTGAACTTGAAATAAAAGCTTCTTTAACTTCAAAAGGGCTCTTTTCTTAGGGCTGAAATGAATGCTTGAAGAACCTCTTCAAAAATCTTTCTCTAGTTGATTCTCTCCTTTGAGTGTCTTTTATAACTTCAAATAATGGTGGAGAGTAATCTGGGCTGAAATAGAGTCGTTGGAGCACATTAAATGGGCATTAAATGCAGTCAAAATGAGCTAAAAACTAGCCATTGCGGAACTTTTCCGTCGCAGGGGTCGACTCACAAGGGTCGACTCATGCGCAGGGGTCGACTCATAGGGTCAGCTCATATGGCGCAGAACAAAAATTGACAGTTCTGTATTTTTGGCCTACACAGCAGCAGAGGTCGACTCATGCTCAGGGATCGACTCATGGGATCGACTCAATTGGGTGTGCCAGCTAAAAATAACGTGCCGTTCAGCCCTTTTTGTCATGAGTCGACTCATGGGGTCGACTCAAATTTATAAGCATGATTTTCTTTCTAAATATACATCCAAAAATATTGAAATTGCCTCCAATAGATTATAAATCTTGTGTTCTTGCTCTTGAGACTTCCGAATCAGAATTTGATAAAATTATGATTTTATCCCTGAAATATAATAAATCTTTTTTCAAGCCAAAATCATTAGTAACCTCCTCAAATACTTTGTAATCATCAAAATCAATTCAAGGAGCAACAGAAGGAAAGTCAATCGCTCACTGAGCACCCAAAAATCATCGGATATATAACTTAACTTTTGATCATCAATGAAATAAAAGGAGATCTAAAAATCATACTTTTGCCTGTTCTTCTATTCTCTCTCACTGATTTGATTATATAGGATGACCTTTAACAAAGGGTTAAATGCCTCCTTTCCTTTGTTTCTTGAATGAATCCATTTAATGATAGTGGAATAGTCATCTACAATCCATATTTGAATTGCATAAAATTTGAATAATATATATCTAATAATTGAGTAGCCAATTAGTTGCTTTATGCTCGGTAGAGTGCAACCAACCATTTACTACTCATTCACCAATTATAATTAATAAACTAAAAGTGAACTTAGTCAATAGTAACACCCCTTTCTACCATGCTTTTTGCTTCATTTTGTTACAAATAGTATACTACTAGTGACAACATTATTTGTGCCGCATTGCATATCACCACAAATAATATGCTTTTAGTGATGACTTTTTGTAATGACACATGATATGTCGTCACATATATTATAATTTTTTATGATGATATGTTATGTTATCACAATTAACATGCTAATCATGATGACTTTTTAATAATGCATATATCATAAAAAATAGTATACTCTTTTATGATAACATCTTATATTGTCTTTTTTTTTGAGGAACAAGGAGGAAGTTCCTCTGATATTTGTATTATATATCAATAGTATTTACAAAGTTAGGCAAGGATCAATAGTAGTGTGGATCCTCTTAGTCTAATATCAATGAAGTGGAGAAGTGATACTAAAGTCAGGATACATATGGTAAGAAGAGGAATACAGAAATTCAGAATTGTACCTACTACTGTATAGAGTTATTGTTGCAATTGCTGGTAACCAGGCTATTACTTTATCCAGGCTTTTCGATCACAGTTCTTGGTGATCATTAATCAGTGTTCACAAGATTAGAAGATGTATCAGTCCTTAAATTTCCTGCATTCAGGGAGTTCATGCTAATGCATTTTAATTCTGCACAGAGCTTTGTGTGTTTACTTCCCCCTTGATATATTGAATGCAATGTCCATTCTTCAAAAATTTGAGCAATTTTCTTTGCTGTTTTCAGAGTTGAAAAAGCTTCGAATCTAAATATCCTATTGTTACGTCACTACAAAAAATTTGATTTTTTGCGACGAAATTTTTTCGTCGCTAAAAATCTAATTTTCGTCGCTAATAGTATTTGCAACGAAATATATCGTCGCTAAAAATTTGTAGAGAAAGCCTCGTAGCAAAAGACCTTAGCGACGAAAATATTTTATTTCGTCGCAAAAAATAGTAAACCCAGACGACGAAGTTATGTACTGTATTAGCGACGAAAATCTTTTGTCGCAAGAGCTTAAATTTTCGTCGCTAAAAATTTTGATTAAAAAAATTTTTTTCTTATTTTTTGCGACAAAAATTAGTTTCGTCGCAAAACTTAGCGACGGATTTCGTCGCAAAATATTTTGTCGCAAAAAGTTCGTCGCAAAAATTGCGACGAAAAAAAATTTCGTCGCTATAATTGCGACGAAAAAAAATTTCGTCGCTATAATAGCAACGAAATAAAATTTTCGTCGCTAAAAGGGCGACGAAAATAAAAAATTTCGTCGCTATAATGGCGACGAAATAATAATTTCGTCGCTATAATGGCGACGAAATAATAATTTCGTCGCTAAAATTGCAACGAAATAAAAATTTCGTCGCAAAAAGTTTAAATTTTTAGCGACGAATTTTTTTTTCGTCGCTAAAATAGCAACGAAATAATTTCGTCGCAAAAGTTGCGACGAAAAAAAAAATTTCGTCGCTATAATGGCGACGAAATAATAATTTCGTCGCTATAAGGATGACGAAATAAAAATATTCTCTGGCATAATTGCGACGAAATAAAAATTTCGTCGCAAAAGTTATAATTTTTAGCGACGAAACTAAGACTTTCGTCGCAAAAATAGCAACGAAATAAAAAATTTCGTCGCAATGAATAATAAATGTTTTATTTTTTGGGTTCACAAATTTTTTTGCGATGAAATTAATATTTCGTCGCTAAAATAAATTTTGGATAAAAAATAAAATTTTTATTATTTTTTCAAAAAAACCTGCTCAAATACAAATTATCTGATCAACCATATTTTAAATAAACAGTATGTTAACACAATAAAAATATTCTAAGTCAAAAGACCAATTTCAAATAACAAAAAGTTTCATAACCATCTTTGTCATATACAAAAATATAAGTCCATACACCATTTTAAATTTAAAATAAGTACAAACTAAGTATGATCTGACTCATTGGCCTCGTTCCCTCCTCCAGGCGTCGATCCCTGACCCGATACGTGTCGCGATGGTGGTGCAGAGGCGGCATCATGTGACTGTAGAGGTGCTAACTCAGAAGCATCAATACCGAGCCGTCCCGCCATCGCAGCTACGATCCTCTCGAGCGTCTGACTACGATTCATCCAGTAACTAATCTGATCTTGCATCATGCTCATGGATGTCCTAACTGCCTCTGGCACCGATGTATCATCAGACCGGCCGGATGACGAACTGCGTGATTTTTTGGACCGCATGCTATGACCAGATCCTAGCTGTCGCCCGAGGACGGTATCCAAATTCGTATCATCTGTCATCAAACAAATCTGCTGCGATCCAGTATCACCATCAGATCCCACCTCCCTCGTCGCCTGCTCTCTCAATTCTAACATTTTTTCCTTCACAATAAACAAAATAAAATCATAAATTTTTTTCAAACTCTTTAAAAGTATTCAAAATGTAGAGTAATGATACTTACATGACGCTGCCTCGCCTCCTCGGTCACGAACTCGCCACTCTTGTTTTGATAGAATTTAGCATAGGCGTCGACTCCGGATAGTCCCTGTTCAAACAAAAAAAAAGAAAAAAAAGATATCAAAATAATGTAAATATTTAATAAAAAGTTACAAAGTATGATTGCAAATGTAGTTACATACCATCCTCTTCATTCCCTGTGCAAAAGAGGCACTTCCTTGCGTGTGAATAGAATCAATCTTGCTCCTATTCACCTTATTCGCCTCCGATCGTCGCTACAAAATACATACAATTATAACCAATAAAGGACATAACATAATTAAAAAACTTAGAACACTAGACATACCTGAAATGTCTCACTTCCAAAATGCTCACATAACCACCGCCAATCGTCACTAGACCCAGCCCAATTTCTGTATGGCTGGGTCACAGGATCAATCCCCTTCGCCTGCAGCTCATTGCAGTATTTATGAAGCCTACATCGCCGATCTCTGTATCTATTTGCAGCCATTTTGAGAATACATGCCGTCACTTCTTCGTCAGTGCAATCCTCGAAGTCAATATTATCCTACACAGTAATCATACCAAAAGGCAAATACATAAAATTATTCATATAATAAAAAATTTATTTACATAACCAAAAATAATATGGATCATGTAATGATATGCAAGACATCCAAATTTAATTCTTACCCTGATGTGAGAGACTAGAGCATCACGGTATCGAGGAGCTACATGCTTGAAACTTTCAGCAGCCCACGGAAAATGATTCCACATATACAAACTGATCTCATTTGCGACGATACTGGCCTCTGTGCCAACCGGATGATCTCGAAATATATGTACCTTCGGTTTTTCATTGTGTGTATGCACATATTTTTCCAAAACAAGACCCCTACTAGGACCACGCACTGCACGTCGATGCTGTGTTCCTACATGTAAAAATTGATGAAATGAACATATATCATGTATCACTAAATGCATATAACAAAAAAATATATATTGTTTATAAATTGATAGAGATGTACCTGTAAGGGGATGATGCTGCGGTACCATGGCCTCCGGCTGGGCAAGCTCTGGCTGAGCACTAGGCGGCTCTGTGGACTCGGGCAACTGAGTCTCATCTAAATCCTCTGAGTCATCATGCAAAATGCTAAAGTGAGGATGTGTATCATCAAGCGGAGCCTGCTGCCTACCCCGTGAATGTCTACGTCCAGGACCAGTCATGATGCTGCAATGATTAAAATAATTTAAATCAGTAAGTAATCAACAAAACTCAAGTATTACATGATATAATAAAAAAAAAAAATTGAATTACTTATTCATATTAATTATTGTTCTCAGATTCTGAACTCGTGTCCATATAGTCATCTTCGACGAGAGTCATAGAAGACTTCGACCCTGAAGTACTATCATCATTGTCGTTAACGAAGTCATTATTGGATCGTGCTCGTGTCCGTGCCCTTATGGACGATCCAACAACAGAAACATCCTCAGGTTCATAGTCGTCTCTTTGTAATTGTCCTATGTCAATCGTATCATCTGGCACTAATATGTTATCTGGTGCTTGCATTTGATATGCTTCGTTTTCAATAATTGCACAGACTTCATTCTCAAGATGTTCATCGTTCGGGCATGTGAAAAGTGCAGGATCAAACAAATGCCTATGCTGAGCCCTTATTGCAACTCGCCACAAGACCGAATGAATTGGACTGCTTATTTACAACATTGATATGGTTGATATGGAAGGAAAGAAACGTCAGAATTTTTAGATGGGAAGCAAATTCGACTTGGCAAATTCTGAAGAAAGCAATCAACCTATTGGAAAGCTGGACTGAAGCTCATAATGGAGAACTGAAACTAAACATTCAGAAACTTACTCAGACGCTCAGCAATTAACAAAACAACATGAAGCTTCAATGACGAACCTTAATTTTAAATTAAAAGCAAAGTAAAAAATATTGGTGTCCTTGTGGTACCTTCCCTTTGCGATTAGCCTTGTGAAGTAAAGGATCTACAGTAGAATTCTTCACATGTACATCAATCTAACAGGAAATATATTTAAAGGTGACTTTTTTCAGAAAAGAAAAAGAATGGGAGCAGAAGAGAACAGGTGGTGGGGAGGCTGCTCAAACTGGTCCAAATCCAATAAGCTCTCCACAGATTACTGTCAGGTTAGCCAAATATAGACAGGCCATGACAATCTCTGACAGATCTCGTATCCAATTACGAAGCCCAGTGCACTACAAAAGAAAAGACAGACTTTTTTCAATTCAACATTTTTTTTTTTTAATGATGAAAACTTTCTTCAATTTAACATCACCAGAATTAAGAGGCATTCAAGAGGTATTCCGTTGAAAGACTTTGACATCAGAGGCTGCCATTTACCATGAGTGTTTGTGGATCATCCAAATGAAACTATTGTATCCTGGTAGCCCTCACAATTAGAATTTATTAAAGTGAATTTTAATGGTTCACTTCGGCCTAATGTTGCAAGTGCTGGGTTTGTTACTTGAAATCATATGGGAAGAGTTCTTTATGCTGCACCAATCCCAATAATTACAAACTCTATACATATGGTAGAACTTATAGCTGGTTGATATGATTTAGAATGACAAAATTTTGTTAGAAGTAGAGTCAACTACGGTGGTGCAATGGATCAATGGAAAGGAGTCTTCGCATCATCCAGCCTTTAGAAACATCAAGATGCTTTGTACCAAAATCTGAAAACCTCTGTACTGAGCTGCTTTTATCAATAAACTTTGGGTGGTTACTCTCAACCTCCCAACATTTCCATCAAAAAAAAAAAAAAAAATCCAAGTTATCTTTTTTTATTCCCCTTTCTACTTTCCCTGATAACGGTCTTAAGGAAATTTCCAACGTCTCATTAGATCCCATGCCTGAGTGCTTTGCAACCCCTTCAGCTCAAGCTTCTGACTATCATGTGCTAGTGATAAACTATCTACCGAATTAATCCCAATCCCACAAGATAAGAAGATAAACTATGAAGGATCAAAATATTTTAAAAAAAATTTAAAACCCTAGATCCAGAATCGTGGAAGGGCACAAAACCTCGGAGATGATCTGGAACGATCGGAACCTGGCGGTCCGGTTCGCAGCACCGGAGGCGACGAGGAGGAACAGGAGGAACTCTTCCAGGAAGGCACCAGAGGCGGCCGCGTCCTTGGCGTCGGGAAGGGCGGCGAAGGCGGAGACGAATCGGACGGTGCGCTCGGCGGCGAGGGAGCGGCGGGCGCAGTCGAAGACAGGGGTCAGGGCTCGGGCGAAGGAAGGGAAGAAGAGGCCGGGAGGGGCGGAGGGCGGAGAGCTCTCTCAGCTTCCGGGTGTGCACGGCGTGGGAGAGCCGGCACTCGTCCAGAACCCTCGCGATCTCGCGATCTCGCGATCGCGCGGCGGTGCCGGCCCGGCGGCGACGCGGCGGTGGCGGCCCGGCGGCGACGGTGCGGCGGCTGCGGCGGCCCTACGAAAAAAAAAAACACAGACTGAGAAAGGGAGGGAGAGGCCAGAGAAGAGGGATTGGAGGGAGGCGGGAGAGAGGGTGGCGAGGCGGGAGGGAGATGGCCGGCAAGCTGGGAGGTGGGCTCGAGCGACGACGGTGGCGGGGAGGGAGGGGTCGACGGTGGTGGGGAGGGAGAGAGAGAGAGGATGGTGGCGGGGAGGGAGAGGACTTACCGGGAAGACGACCGGCGACCGGGGAACGACGACTGTCGCCGGAGATCGGGGAGGGAGCAGATTTGGATGAGCGCGGCGGAGATCGGGTCGGGAGGGAGATAACGCAAAAAATCAAATTAGGGCAGAATATACCTTCGGTTTTATTTTTAAGCAAAGCATATTTAGCGACGAATTAAATTCGTTGCAAAAAATAAATTTTCTGTCGCCAAAAAATTTGATTTTTTGCAACAAAAATATTTTCGTCGCAAATGATTAATTTTTGGCAACGAAAATTTAATTTCGTCGCAAATGATCGGGGAATCAAGTTTCTCACAACGAAACAAATATTTCGTCGCTAAAAATTAAATTTTTGGCGACGTAATTATTTTCGTCGCAAAAAAAAATTTTAGCAACGAAAAATTTTTCGTCGCAAATGATTAATTTTTGGCAACGAAAATTTAATTTCGTCGCAAATGATCGGGAAATCAAGTTTCTCGCAACGAAACAAATATTTCGTCGCTAAAAATTAAATTTTTGGCGACGTAATTATTTTCGTCGCAAAAAAAAATTTTAGCAACAAAAAATTTTTCCGTCGCCAAAAAAAAAATTTTTTTGCGATGAAAAAACTTTCGTCGCTAAAAATCAATTCTAGCAACGAAATTTAAATTTTCGTCGCAAAATATTTAAAAATTTTTTAATAAAATAAATTTTAGCGACGCAATAGTTTCGTCGCTAAATATAAATAAAATTGATCGCAAAAGTCTTTTTTTTAGCAACGAAAAATCAATTTCGTCGTAAAAAATAAATTTTTAACTACGAAAAAAAAATTTCGTCGTCAAAAAAACTATTTTTTGCAACGAAAAAAAATTTCGTCGCTAAAAATGAACTTCTAGCAACAAAAAAAAAATTTCGTTGCAAAAGATATAACTTTTTGCAACGCAATTTTTTTCGTCGCAAATACCTAATTTTTGGGGACGAAATTTAAATTTCGTTGCAAAAGCCTACTTTTTTGCGACGAAAAATATTTCGTCGCTAAAATTTCGTCGCAAAAAATCAAATTTCTTGTAGTGCGTTCTTTCCAGACTATCCAGTGAGAAGTAAGAAGAAGAGAAACAGCAGCTTTGCCTTTTTCTTTTTCAGAAAAAGTGTAAATCCAATCCATCCAAACTTGAAAAATACTGAGAGGGAGCCAAGGATAACATAGGCTATGGGTAATCAATGTCCATATTGATATGAAGTATGGACAATTCAGGAGAAGGTGATCAGTAGTTTTGTTACTTCTAAAGCAAAGGTGGCATTGTAATTCAACTTATACTCCTTTTTTGAATAAATTTTCAGAAGTTTGAATTTTGTTGTAGAAGATTAAGCAACCAAAGATCTTAACTTTTTCTGGGAGAGACAGCTTCCACAATGCTTTTCCAATGGCCTGATGTACACCTCCATCAATAAAAAATAGATAACAATTTTTAATTGAGAATTTCACTATCGTGCTCCATTTCCACAAGCTTCTATCATCATCTTTTGATAAGCTTGCATTTGGTAGGTATTTAGAATGTTTAGTAAGTTCCCCTGTGGTAACAAAACTTAGCGATCGTCCAAAGAGTAATTACCAATTGACATGGGATAGGAAATTGTTAACACTGATGAGTGGGTTGATAGTAAAAGCATGAAGATTAGGTAATACCATGTTAAGAAGCCTATCTTCCAACCAAGTATCATACTAGAAGGAGATGTTCTTGCCATTACCTATTAAGGAGGTGATAAAATTTTGAAAGGTACAGCCTTGTTGAACATCGTCCTTCCAGAACGGTGATGCAATATGGCGAGAAGTACTGAAAGAAGACAATGGTAGGCGGTTCTTGTAGTAAATAGTCCATATTAATTTCTTCCAAGGTCGTTCTTGTTGGTTGTAGAAGTTCCACCACCATTTTAATAGGAGAGATCGATTCATAGTTTGAAGGTGTCTGATTCCCAAACCTCCCATGTGTTTTGAACGATATACCATGGACCAGCTTGCAAGAATTTTGGTTCTACTATAATGCCCTTCACCTCCACATAAGAAATTCATACAAATTTTGTTAAGTTTTTAAATTATTGATTGTGGAAGTTGAAAAACCGACATCCAATAAATCGAGATGGCATTGAGCATTGAAGTTATCAGTGTTTTTCGACCAGCCAGTTACAAAACTTTTGTTTTCCAACCAGCATATTTTTTATCCAATTTCTCCAGTAGAAAGTTCCAGCAGCTTGTTTTCAATGAAAAACTGTGGAGGAAAATACCTAGATAATCAATCGATAGTTGGCCGACAGAGCTCCCAAGCATCCGAGCATAGAAAGATGTTTCTTCAGAAGGTATATTGAGTCCCATAAGTGCTGAAATTTATTCTTAATCCTGTAAGGAGTTTGAAGGAATATAGAATAACCTTTAGGGTGTTGATATCTTTCGATATGGCCTTGCAGAATATGATTGTATCATCTGCAAATTATAAATAGCTGATGTTCTCATTGGATTGAAAGAGACCAAGACTGCCTATGAGATTGTTTGTGGAAGCTTTAGTGAGCATTCTGTTTAAAACATCGATAAGGAATATGAATAAGAGCGGAGAGAATGGATTTTCTTATTTTAGTCTTCTCTAGTTCTCGAAAAATCTACCAAGCATATCATTGATCATGAGCATGGAGGTGTTTGACTGTATCACAAGAAGAACCCATAGTCTCCACTTAGGGCCGAAACTTCTTTTTTCCAAGAGTGTGCTGAGGAAGTTCCAAGAGATCATGTCGAATGCTTTTTCAAAATTAATTTTATAAAAGATTCCTTTCTGTTTGAACTTCTTGCAGTATGACATGATTTTAACAGCAGTGACATAGCTATCATGTATTGATCGGTGTCTAATGAAGGCAAGTCAGTAGACGATCTGAAAATTGCTGCAAAAAAATTTAGTAGATCTGTTTTAACTATATGCCAGTGCTTCTAAAAGAAGAAAATTGAAAAACCGTCCGGATGCTTTGTCACTTGGAAGATTGAATATTGCTTCTTTGATTTCAGATTCCATGAAGGGCCTTTCAAGCGAGCAAAGATCAATGGGATTAGCAGGGTAGAGCACCTCCCAGTCAGCTTCAACCATCAGAGCATCTTTCGATCCCAAAAGCTTGGTATGGTAGTCATGGAAAACTGAGTGAATGTCAGTTTAATTGTTATAAACTTTACCATCTTTATGAATTTCAAAAATAAAATTCTTTCTTTGTCTGTTGGATGCACTTATGTGAAAAAACTTAGTATTTCGATCTTCTGCAGCCAATCAAAGTTGTCTAGATCTTTATCTCCAGTAAATTTCTTCTTGTTCTAACAATGTCCCGAGCTGTTCTTTGAGTTGTGATCTTTCCTTGCTCTACTCTGCTTCCAAGTTCCTGTCTTCTTCAAGATTATCTAGGTCCGCTATTCTCTTTGCTATCGTCATTTTTCGATTATTGATGTTGCCTACATTTTCCTTACTCCATTCTCTCAGTTTGGAGCGGAGGATTCACAGCTTAATCACAAGATTCGCCACTGCATCGATGGAGAGAGGGTTGGAAGTCCATCAGGTTTCAATTAAGGTCTGAAAATTTTGCTGAAGGTACCACGAATTTTCAAACCGGAAGGGTTTGAAACGTTTGAAACCTGCCCAACAGCTAACAGATGATGCTAATAATAGAGGAATATGGTCAGATATAGTTATTAGCAGAGAAGACAGATTTGTCTGAGGGATTATGCCAATCCACCGATACAAAGCATCTGTCGAGTTTGGCTAAACTGGCCTCTTCTCTGAAGTTTGTCCGGGTGTATATTCTGTTGGGGACGTTGATCTCTATAAGTTCTAGCCGGTTAATACAGTCATGGAGTTCTTTGGATGCAGCCTGACTGCTAACAGCTCCTCTCCTTTTGAAACCAAATTTGGTAACATTAAAGTCACCCATGATCACTCAGGGTCCGGGATGGTTCTGTTTGATATGGAGGAGCTCTTCATAGAGTAGGGAGCAGTGGTGACGGGAGTGAGGGCCATAGACATTTGTCAAGAGCCAGTGAAAGCTGTTATCCAGGAGAGAGAAGCTAGTTGTGCTGGTTTATTCTCTGGTGTGGATTGGAGAACCAGACACTGTAGAACGGTCCCAACAAGTTAGTATTCCTCCCGCCGAGCCTCTGGCGGCTTTGTGTTGCCATTCAGAAAAATATTTACCACATAAGGATCTGACGAGGTTCTAGTGAACAGTTTCTAATTTAGTTTCTTGAAAGGTGGCTATCCAGCATTTGGATTGAGAGATAATGTTCTTGAGGTCTCTTCTTTTTTTGGCCTTTCCCATACCCCTTACATTCCAGAAGAGAATGGACATTGATATCGAAAACTAAACTGAATCTGAAGGGAACAAACAGAGAGGATAACAGGGCTCGATACATTCTGGAGGGGAAGATCTTTTTTATTTGGTAAATATAACAGCTGAAGGCAGCAAACAGAACAAAGGGGGACCCTAAGTTTTGAGACAAAAGGTTCTTGCCAAGGGTGTAACAAGTGTGCCAAACAAAAAAACAAAAGATTCAGCTACAGCCATGATAGTCAGAGTAACGAGATCCTCAATTCCTGATCGATTTCTAAGCCACGTTCTGGGGGGTCTTCTTAACTGCTGGATCCCTGCAATGGAGCAGCTCCATCTGTTTGAGCTTCAGAATGGCACCTTCGCACAACACAGATATCCCACGTTGTTTGGTGAGCTGTATGATGTCGCCTGAGGTGAGAGAATTAATGAAGAGAACATCCTGCTCATTAAGAGTAGGATCAAGTAAACCCAAAGCTTTGATTTTTTTGGCCCTTAAACGCGGGCTTCTCTTACTGAGAACTGGATCAAGAGTAGGGGGAGAAGTCTTCACTTGGCGGGGATTATCGAGGGCCGTCAATAGGGTGTAGTATACTTTGGGGACCAGAATTGGGTCAGAGTGGGGGTCAGTGCCAGGCTTCTTAGAAGGGGGGTCTTTTGTTCCATCCAGGAACAAGAAGCTATGTGTGCCAGATGATTCAGATAGGCTGCCAATGGTAGTTTGGGGAAGTAGGCACTGGGTGATAGGTCGCACATCAGAGGGACATTCAAATTTAAAATCGGGCTTGGGAAATGGATGTTAGAATGTCCAGTGGTGGTTTGAAACAGCTGGATAAAGTTGTCAAGATAAAAGGCGAGGCTAGGATTAAGGGTGTAAAGGCTGAAAGACAATAGGCAACGGTTGAAGGATGTCCAGGTGGCTATGGGGATAGGATGTGATTGAAGCGAGTTGAGATCAAGGGAGAGAGAGAGACTGGGTTGCACATAAAGGGAGAGAGAGAGACTGGGTTGCACCTACGCCCGGAGTCAGGTAGATGCTGGCGCTGGCCAACGTTAGAGCCGTGATCACCGGCCACAGAAGAAGCAGAGCCAGATTTGTCGAGATGGTGCTTGCATGCTCCCGGGGATTGATTATGAGCAGGGGAGCCAAACCAGAACTTACATTCACCATCATCTAAGTCATCAGATCCTTCGTCTTTGGAGGCAGTGTCTTCAAACGGGGGGAGTTCAAGCCTAGAAAACTTTATTGTCACCCTCACCTTGTACGTGCGAGGGCCGATAGTAACATGGATGAATTCAGGGACATCTGCAAGATCTTCACAGAAGAATTGGATGTCAAAGCTAGTAATGTCGTCCCATTGCAAACTGGATCTGCTTGCATGGAAGGGATATTCAAAACTTGAGATGATGGCGGCCACCGCATCCGCGTTCCAGCACATCAGTGGTAAATCATGCAGACTTGGGCAGACTTTGACTCTAAGGTGATGAGGACAAGAGTTGCGATGTTGATCCCATGGGGAGACAATAAGAGAGAACCCTTCACCTCGGATATGGCCCATGGACATGAGGTTCTGGATTACTTCCCTTGAGGGGCTGGACACGAAGAAGTGATTATTTTCTGTAAGGTGTTTCGTCGTCCAAGATGCAGCCACCCTCGCTGCGTGAGCTAAAGTAACCGTCACATCATCCCCCTTGATCTTTCGGCCATATGATTCCACGAATGCTACCCTCTCCAGGTAGCCAGTGATCTCAGACATCTCAAAAGTAATCGGCAAGAATACTTTGCAAGAACGACGGATTGAGGTTCTGGCTCCATAGAGGTAGTGGGGGCTTTGAGTGGTGAAGATTTGGAGGTAAGCTGTGGAGAAGACCTTGGAGCTAAAGAAGACCTTGGAGGTTGTTTTAAAGATGATGGAGCGGGGGACGGTATTGAAGAAGGAGGAGCCCAACATGACCGATAGCCATGCCCATATTGATGGCATTGAAAGCACTTTAATGGATTCCTGTTGCTCTGTTTGAAGTGCCCTTTGTCCCCCCAACGAAAGCAGACTCCTGAAGAGCGAGGTAAGGGGAAACGTACAGTTCGTGCAATGCAAACAGCGTTCCTGGGTGGCGGGGGTTGGCGAGGAGTCTTCAATGCAGCACTGCGTTGAGCGAACCACATCAGCGTAAGAGCGGAGGGGAGGTGATCGGCTGAGTGAGCGGTGAGAAGAGACGTGAATCCAATCCCCATTAAGTGCCGGCGGAGGGGGTTTAATGAAGCGAGGTTTAATGAGAGGAATGGCATTAGCTCCTGTCAGAACAGGGTGGGGGCGACCGCCAAGAGATCTCCCAGAGCCGCTGAGAGGTCTTGTCTCCAAAATCCTGTCAGATCTAAAAATCTTACTACGCCGCTCACAGACCAAGTCTCCATAACTGCTTTAGCGAGGAGGTAGGTCCGGCTTGAACGTCCGCGGCGGCCGTTGTCTTCTACTCCATCCATTAATGTGTAACTGGGCCGGCCTTGAGTACTTACCTGCTGGTTTAGAGTCCGCAAGTCTCGTTCCTCTCGCTACCTCATCTTCTCGGTCTCGACGTAGCGGTGGAACAGATGACATATTCTTCATAACCTCCTTGTTGCGAGTCCTCATGCGGAAGCTTCTTACTCTTGACTTTGACTCGGACTAATGTGATGAAACAGTCCAGAAGGTGGAAGGAATCATGAATGGGGAAAGGAGGGTGATGGAAGAGTTTCTCTCCCTAAAATCGGAGTTTCTCTTTCTAAAATTCTGAATTAATTTTCACAACTAATACATTAATCATAATAATTTTGTGGTGATGTATGACATATTATCATAAAAATATTTTTTATAATAATATTATATATTATTATAAAAAAAATTATATGTAATAATATATTATAAATAATATATTAATCATAATATTTTTTTTGATGAATTTCTTCTTTCAAAAAATTAGAATTATAAAAAATTAAAAAAAATTATCTGACCTTCTTACGTATTAATATAGGCAATAAAAAACTACCGAAATCAAAATAAAAAAAATAATATTTTTTATTAAATTTAATTAATTATTAATAAATAATTAGAATATAATTATTAAATAATATTTTTATATTATTTTATATAGTATTTTTTATAATAATATAAAATATTATTATAAATAATATATTATTAATGATTGTTTTCTAATGATATATTATGTTGTCATAAATAAAATAATTTTGATAATAATATATGATATTGTTATAAATAATATATTATTTATGATGAGATATCATCGTCTGTTCTATGTCATTGTTATTGTACTCAATATTAATAATAAATATTAATATCATCATTAAAAATTTAATAATAGTGATAATTTCACGTATCATTGTTATTAATTATATCATCATTAATATTTTCAATTTTTATAATATCAAAATTAAAAAAAAATTATAAAAAATAATTTTTTTATATTTTTTTATAAAATATTATGATAATATATTAAAGGAAAGAGACAGGATTAAGAAATTGAGAGCTTGCCGGTCATAGAAACCTAAACAACCAGGAAAATGAGAATCCATCTAATATTCTAGGTTGGCACCAGCCAAGTTTTCTGGAGTTAGACAGTTCAATTTTTCTTCCCCTGCAAACTTCGATCGCTCTGATTATTTACTCCTGGGAGTGCCATGATAGTGAATGCAAGGTCCAACAGCCTGGTACCCCTTATGCTATATATATATATATATATATATACATGTATGTGCAAATATATGTACGTACGCACACTTCAGCTCAATCCTGCCGGAATATTTATGCATACATGTACGTAGGTTCGCATGTATGTATGTGTGGATGTATGTATGCATGTATGTAAACATGCATTGTAGTTCAGCGCAATCCTGCCATTCTGGCCGACTGGGCTTGCCGGGTGGGCATCAGCGGATTTTTTTTTTAAAATATTATTTTTTATTATTTATTTTCAAAAGCATTCGATCGTCAACTTATTTTTTAATCTATTATTTTGCGGTGCCACTTGTAAAATTATGGGTTTACAGCCGGCTTTACTTGATGATGTGATGTAGTAAAATCAGGATTTCAAAAAATCATGATCTGAGGCCATAATTCTAAAAAATTGTGATATGTGGCCGCGATTTCAAGAAACCGTGGTTTCAGATCGCAATTTTATCGCTGTTTTTGTTTTTGTTTTGGATACTGAGGGCGTACTGGAGAGGAGAGGGAAATGTGGGTGGGGGAAAAAAATCTTTTTTTCTCTCCTCGGTGCACGAGGAAAGATGGGGCCAAAGCTGTCAAAATAGATTGGCCCGATCCAACCCCAGTCTATATGGGCTGTGATTACGTAGATCAGATTGGACTCAGTCTATTTGTTAAAATAGACCATAAAAATTTTGTTTGATCCTAGCCCACGGGGGCTGTGGATCAGAGCCAGACCAGTCAATTTTTTTTTTCATTTTTAGACTCGGATCAGTCCGTTCCAGAGTCACTTTTATAACTTCCTCCTCTTGTTCCGAAGTCGTTATGAAAAAAATTAAAACTGAATATTCAACGAGTAATAAGAAATCAAGTAGCAATAGAATTTTCAAGATCAAATAAAAATTAAACTTACAACCAAATGATCGTCTATTCGTCTAATCGGATATGGATCGGCCCACGAGCTGATCCAGTCCTAACCCGATTCAGCCCATGAACTACAGAGACCGGGTCAAAAAACCCACTTTCATGAATGGGTCAGAATTTTTTAATCCGATCCAACTTATTTTTAGGGTCGAATGGGTTGGTCCATGGGCTCTGGCTCATTTTGACAACTTTAGATGGGGTGGGGGGGACGAGATTTTCTTCTTCCTCCATGCGGATGGGGTGGAGTGGGGGGTGTGGAGGTGGTTTAAAAAAATCTATTAAATAAAATAAAAATTAAAAATAAAAATTAAAAAAAATAAAAAAAATAAAAAAATAAAAATAGATAGTGTGTTAAATAAAAAAAGTAAAAAAAGATGTGCGCTAGTGTGTAAAATAAAATCTTAACAAAAATAAAAAGAATATGTTAAAAAATAAAAAAAAAGTTCATGGTGCCATTAAAATAAAAAAATGATGTCAGTTTTGTCCGCTCAATGATGTGGTAACTCCTCGATGATACGACGAGCACACGACGACGCAACCTGGCCATTGAGACTATGCAGATCAAGCAGCTTTGCGTAGTCTCTTTGGTAGTCCTGCAGACTTCGGCTCCTATTCGACCATCTGAGTAAGGACGGCTATTGGCAAAATTTATATTGTCGGACAGTCACCGACCCTATTTGATCTCCGCTCCGATCCTTTACGAGATCCACAGAAGATCTGGAGGCCCTCAGTGCGTAGAGAATCCTGATCTGACAACCGATGGCGTTGGTAGTTTTGTCTATTAATTTTTTTTTAAATTTTTATTAAAATTTAATTTAACACATTAATATTTTTTTTTATTTTTTTATTTAACACATCATCCATTTTTATATTTATTTTTATATTTTTATATTATTTAATATATATATTTTTTATACAATACCATCCCAACCACCAACCTCCAAAATACCCCATCCCACGTGCGCGCGCCCTCAGTACCAAGGAGAAAAAAAAATTTCTCCACCCCTGGACCACCCGCACGCGCCCACAGTATCAAAAAAAAAAAAAAAAAACAGTGATAAAATCATGGTTTGAAAGTCTCATGTTATCATTTTCTAAAATCATGATCTCATGTCACGATCTTTTAAAATCATGATTTGAAGCCATGATTTTATTATGTTACATTATCAAATTGAGTTGGATGTGAAATCGTAGGTTCAATTCATTATTCCCCGCATGGCACGGTGAAACAGTTGATTGGAGAATAAGTTGGCAGGGAAGATATTTATGAAAATAAATAATAAAAAAATAATATTTAAAAAAAAATCCGGCATAGCTGACCAACTAAGCCTGTTGTGTCTGCCAGAATCACCGGGATCCGCACTCGATTTATATTCCTGCCAAAATGAGCTTGTTAGGCCTGCCAGAATTCTGCGCAAGAATGTCTAGTTGTCACATTATAAGGCTTAGTTGGTGCTTGTTTATGTTTTATGTTACATCCAATCTCCTACTTTTCACCATAGCAGTTTTGCATTTCTTAATTTCTTTTAAAAAATATTTATAGTACTTGTTTAAGTGACCAATTGTACTTTTTTAAGTTTAAACTTATCTAAGATCTCGTACAAAGGAATCATATTGATCCAAGTCTCTGAAGTCATAAATTATATTTTATAATTGTGTCAGAGGACAACCCACGTATGTTGACAACATTAAACAAATAACTACGACGATGTAAGGCTCATCGAAAAAGGTAGTTAGAGTGCATTAGTTAGAGTTTTTGATCCTATATAAATATTTAATATTTTTTTAATATATAATTAATATAATTAAAAATATATCTCTATAGATTTATATATATTTTTTTATAAAAATCTCAATATCTTTATTATATTAAAAATTTAAATATGATTGAAGTCTAGTCACGAATAATATAATCAGCTTATAATCGACGATCATTAGTCACGTAGATCATATTGATTATATATCAATTTATTTTAATATCATTTGTAATGATCCAAGATCTATCTTTTATATAATCAGTATGAGATGAAATATAATCTTATATAATTTTTTACAAATAGTATAAGAATGAATCTAGCCCATGGCTCATGTCAGTTTAGTGGGGCTCAAAAATTAGACAAAACCTAAATTCTAGATCAATTTTGGATTTTGATTTTTCAACCCAACTTGATCCATTTCGGGCCATATACCATCCATGCTAACTTAGGCCAATAAAAATTGGGCTTAATGTGACCCAAGAATTCTAATCATATAAACCTCCACCTCTCTCTATCTTTTCAAATTAATTGAATGAATTTTTATTTAAATTAATTTTTCTTTTTGTCTCAACTACTGCATCTCCTCCTATCTATTTTCACACAAACTATATTGAAACATTCATATTTCATTATTTATTTTGATAGATTCTTATTTATAATACTTTCTTATTTTTTAGCTACCAAAATATATTAACATTATATAAAAATCATGATTTATGCATTTAAGAATGATCAATTACTTGAATGAGGCCAAAAGTTTTTGAATGAAAAATCAAGCTGAATTTGGCTCTTTTAGTTTTATTTAAATTTTTAGTAATTATCTATTTGATTATAAATTATTATTATATTTTAGTTATAAAAGAATAGCTAGATGCGTGGTTGGAATTACAATTCAACCTATCTTGTCCCAACCTAAACTCGAACATTCCAGGATTTAAGCCAAATAACTCCATGGATCCAAAATTTTTTCATATACCTAGCTTGGCCGAACACAATCAACTAATGAGTTAGATCCAGGCACAAAATAATAACCGGAATATGAAATTGAGTTAAGACAATATCAATTATTCTCCGATCCGATCTGACCTGCTTGTAGTCTTACCCATAAGTATGTCAGTCTCATATTGGTTCTATGCTGGAAAATTTTTAAGTATTTATTAAGGATGAAAAAATCTAAATAATATCTTATTATCGATCTTTTTGGATGAGATCTAGAGTTGTTGCATTAACCATATGTTTATTTTTTATTTATATTGAATGATTATCTGCATGCATCAGAATTTGATATTCAACTAACAGAAAAACAAAAATATAAAAAACCAAAGCGATAAAAAAGAAGAAAGGGTTCTGCAAACTACATGGGGTCATGGTTGGGGAGATTTTCACTGTTTTGCTATTAAAAATGAAAATATCTGTGAGATGAGAATTCTGGTTTAGATTTAGAGATCTAGTTACAGTCCTTTTTCTTGTGTATATAATGCAGGAATAGTAATCCACCAGATTTGCCAAGTCACTGTAAAGTTTTCTTAGGGGTTAAACATTTTTTTTTTTGGATTATTATAAAGTAATCCATCAGTTGGGCCTACTTTTTTGTTGGTAAGTCTGAGAAAAAAATTATTTTGGACCATGTGACAGACGCAGGAACAGAACCAAAACACATCATCCACTTGCACAAGTAAAGACAGCTCCCCAGGTCAAGAGCGTTGCAACCCAAACTACCGGTCCTGTTCTTTGTCTTTTTTTTTTTTAGTAGATAACTACCGGTCTTGTTTGAAGGATGCCAACCAGTCTGCCGTAAAATCCCATTTTTCGAACTTATATCCTACACTATATGCACTACGTCAATGGTGCATCATAAAAATAAATTGAGATGAGGTGAGAGGTTTGGTAATATGAGACGAGTGCATGGTGAATATATAGGACTTACAGGAACTGAGATGATTGATTGGCGCATAATTTCTCTTTCTTTGAGGTTAACCTACCATGATGTTTTTTATATATTTTTTTTCCTTCAGGACCCTGTCCGTTTAAACTTTAAAATAGGTGGACTCATTGACCTAAAACGTGGATTTGAACCATTTGATTGCGTTTCTCTCCCTCTTTCCTTAATTTTCTCAATCTGCACTACTGGACAACAAATGTTTTTTTTTTTTTTTTAAGAGTAATGAAGGGAGTAAGGTACTCCCCCTCACACTTGGTATTTATTAAGCAAGCTTGTGTACAAAAATATCTGTGCGCCAGAAATTGAGCATCATGACGCAAGCCAAGTACACATAAAAGTAAAAAAGTGGAATTTTAGAAGTAATCTAAGTAGAGTCCCCAGTTGAAGCATCTACGTTTTTAGTTTCACCAAAAGCTAGTATGGACTCTATTTCCATCAGTATCTTTTTTCGTTGTTTTATTTAAGAGTTGAGCCCACCAATATCGATCTTAGCATGTTTAATTAAGAAATAATAAACGTCAGCTAATTGCGTTGGAACGATTAAATTACAACCAAAGACCTATAATAATAAGATTACAAATGCCAATTGGAAGCCCTAAATCTTTCTTTTTTAAAGGAGTGAAGAATATCTGAAGACTGGATACTTGATACGTTAGTTCATATTAAAAAAATAGGCGCGAAACAATTTGGTGACATAGGATTAACTATTTTATGGTTTCAGTAGCAAGGGAAAGGCTTTGTCATCAATTATGGCTTTAGTAAAGTAGGATTCCACTTGGTAAAAAGGCAAGAGACATGAGGTGTACTTTTCTCTTCTTCTTTTGCTACAACATGAGTCGATTCTTTCAAATTGGGGTTGACGCCGATTCAGTGTCATCCATCAACGTGTTTGGCATGGTTTCATGGATACTCCTATTCCTCCTTAAATCCTGACTAAAAGGCCACAGATTTCTTGGAAGGGCACGTCACCACGTCTTATGGGTTGATTGGTTCAACAACTACCAGCCGTCGGGCGAATTTGGAGCACAATCAAAGATATTCCTAGCTAACTCTCTACATGTTGTCGGATTTTTCATTTTTGTTCCTATTATTCATCCCTATTTCTTTCTAGCTAATTTTGTTCTCTCTTTCAAGTTGTAAATTCTTTTATCTATATTAATAAAAGCTGGGACCCGGGTCGCTCAGGACACCCCAATTCCAAGCAGTTGAACCATATAGGGGAGCTATTATAAGGTTCATAGTCTATCATGTTTATAGTCAATTTGGCTATTTACAAGTCCATATGCACGCGTCTTGGCTTAGACTTGCCAGGACTAGACTGAGTTGGTTAAATTGACTCGAAGTCTTGTATTGCATCAATATTTCTAGCATAATTCAGATATATCAACCGTAAAAAAATCACACACAAGTTTGGCTGTTGTTGATTGCTCCTCGATCGGTTTGCTAACTATGATATAGAGGAACATTGATAAACCATCATTGCACCATCCATGAAGAATAATCACTATTTTTAAGTGAGATTTTGGAGCAATCAATCCCATTCTCTTCTGCAAAAATATGAACTCCTCCTTTTTTTAATAAGATCTCTTCGTATGTATTTATGTTTAAATTTATTTATCTAAGTCATGCAATTCAGGGACATCGTCGTTCCACGTTTGGGTCTTCAAGTAAACCTGATTACAAAATATGGTGGGTGAGCTTTTGACTTGTTCAATTGCCGTGCGTAATAATTGCGGGTCCTTCGGATGGGCTAGAATCTAAAATGTTGGCACTTTGGAGAAAATGACTTGGCTCAAATCTGCTTAAGATGTATTCACTTTAAAACTTTTGGTTTGATTTGTAGGAATTAGTTTATCTTAGCCCTGGCATGGCCCATGACCCTGGTTCTGGGGTGAGTGCAGCTCTTTAGAGAGAGAGAGATAGAGAGACCATTAGCACTCAACTAAAGGAGGAGAAAGTAGATCATATATATAAATATGCATACAAACATATGCACATACATACGCGTGCGTGCGTGTTAGATGAAAATGGAGAATAAGGAAATAGGAACCTAAGAAGAGGTAAAAAATAGAGAACAGGAATAAGGAATGTACATGAAGAAGATAAGGAAGAGGAGATTTTAGAGAAGGTAAGGAGAGTTTAAAGAAATATAAAAATATGGCCTCAGTTGTTTGGCCAGAGAGTAGAGATATTGATGGTCTGGACCTAGTTGAAATTCTATTAAAGCATCCCCCATTAAATCTAAAATATGTTAGTCTACCTGTGCCTTGTGATAATTTTCTTGATTGTAATAAATTATATTGCTACATCACTACCCATTCCTTAATAGGCTCGGGTTGCATCTCTCGCATGAAAGAACGATTCATCTTTCATAATATCGACCATTGTATCGCACAATGATCGTTTTGAGATTTGTATAGATGGATGACGGGCAAATTTGGTGTTTTGAGATATGTGCAAGGCATGAATTGATGATTGATATCATTAAAAAAAAAAAAATTCAATCATTCTCTTACAAGAAAGGTGTAATCTAAATCCTACCCTATCTAGCTACTACTCTTGAGATGGGGGCTGTATCTTTCACACGAAAGAAGGATTCACCTTTCTTCATGCAACTCGATTGTTGGATCGTACAATGGTTGTTTCAAACTATACGTTCAATCATTCTCACAATATGGGGGTGTTTGGTTGGAGAGTTGGAGTCTAAAATAGAAATGAAAATGGATGACTTCTATTCTAATTATTTGATTGAGAGAAATCTAATTCTAAGGAAGAATAAAAATGACTCAATCTATCTAAAACTTAATCTCTACTCTCTTCTAAGGATTCAAATTTTCATTTTGATTCCAGTTACGAACCAAATGCTTTAGAAGATTTGACCATTCCGATTCCGATTCTAATCTATTTCGATTTTTATTCAAATTTTGATTCCGATTATAAACCAAACACCCCCTATAAGTTGAAACCCTTCTTCAATGCCATGTACAATTTGCAATTGGTGTAACACAGAGTTAGGTAAAGTGTTGACTGAATTTCGGTCATTTTTAAGAAAAACTATATCCTATATGGCATGCACCATATAGCCATATATGTATGCTATCAATTACAACTATTTATTCCTGTAGACTTCATTCATCAAGTGCTTATCTTTTGGTATACTGCTATAAAAACAAACAATTATGAGTTCCAGCATGCATGGTTTACATGGTGCATCATATAGGATATAGTTTCTCTCATTAGTAGCAAAGATTGAAATACTGAAGGATAGCATTTTCTTTCGTACAATTGCTCAACTGGATAGTATGAATGACATGACTGCCAAAAAATCGAGTCAAGTTGTTTTCTCTAATAAGTCAAGTCTAGTTTTCTAGTGTAAATGTATAGTCCAACTTTAGGACTGTCTGTTAGTGTTCACATTTTTATAAACTTATAATGTTAGAAACCCCATCACCTCATAGCTTTGGTTGGATTTGGAGGATGGATGTTCATCTTAAAATTATATTGTCTTTGTAGAAAATTGCTTGGAATTGACTTCCATGTCGTGGGTTATTACATTAGCATGGTCTACATATCCTGAATAATTGAAATATTTGCTTGAATATGGAAGAATTGATTTCCCATGTCATTCTAAACTGTCGATTGCATGAGCAGATTTGGATGTAGGCTTCTATCACTAATGCAAATATCATTCTAGTGCTTTCTATTGAGGATTTTGTTCAGAAAGTTAAAAGAAACTTACAATAGATAACTAAGTATGTGGTAGTTTGATGTATATTGCATATCAGATTTGGTTGACTAGAATTAAATGAGGGTCCTAAGGTATTTATTGTAGTTCAAAATTCATTTTGACCTAAGCATCCATTTTAGCTTCGGAATTCGCCATTGCTTTGAAAGTTTCTTTGATAGTAAGAAAAAATTGTGGCTTTTGTAGAGCAGTTTATGCATCTTCTCCAATGATTTATTTTTCTTGGAAGCCACTACCTCCTATTTTTTCAAAGTTTATTTTGATGTAATGTTCTAAATAAAGAAAATTATGGTGGAGAATGATTGCTATTTTTCTGTCTTATGAGATTAAACATATGTCTACAGAGAGGCTAATAGTGCAGCTGATTAAATGATGAATATGTGACAAACTATATCAAAACTATTTTTTGGATTACTTGATCTGATATTCTTTTAGATTTTTTATATATTTTATTTTCTGTTATATGTATTTATTTTTACTACATTGGTTTAATAAATTTATATTTATCAAAAAAGATTGGAATATTGATGTCTAGCATTTCTCTTCATATAATTTCTAAATCGGATGGTTATGAATGAAAAGCCCCCAAAAAGTTAAGTCAGGTTGCTTTATTTTTTGGTAAGTCAAGTCAATATTTCCTTGTGTAAACCTACAGCTTAGAGCATTTAGGAAAATTAAAGCATAAAAAATTACCTCCAGTCTTTTTGTGTTCAAATTGGTTTCTCTGATAAGTGAAGTCTAGTTTTCTAGTGTAAATGTATAGTCCAACTTTAGGACTGTCTGTTAGTGTTCATATTTTTATAAACTTATAATGTTAGAAACCCCATCACCTCATAATTTTGGTTGGATTTGGACGATCGATGTTCATCTTAGAATTGTATTGTCTGTGGAAAATTGCTTGGAATTAACTTCCATGTCGTGGGTTATTACATTAGCATGGTCTACATATCCTGAATAATTGAAATATTTGCTTGACTATGAAAGAATTGATTTCCCATATCATTCTAAACTATCGATTGCTTGAGCAGATTTGGATGTAGGCTTCTATCACTAATGCAAATATCATTCTAGTGCTTTCTATTGAGGATTTTGTCCAGAAAGTTAAAAGAAACTTATGATAGATAACTAAGTATGTGGTAGTTTGATGTATATTGCATATCAGATTTGGTTGATTAGAATTAAACGAGGGTCCTAAGGTGTTTATTGAAGTCCAATATTGATTTTGACTTAAGCATCCATTTTAGCTCAGGAATTTGCCACTGCTTTGAAAGTTTTTTTGATAGTAAAAAAAAAACTGCGGTTTTTGTAGAGCAGTTTATGCATCTTCTCCAATGATTTATTTTTCTTGGAAGTCACTACCTTCTATTTTCTCAAAGTTTATTTTGATGTAACGTTTTAAATAAAGAGAATTATGGTGGAGAATGATTGCTTTTCTTCTGTCTTATGAGATTAAACATATGTCTGTGGAGAAGTTAATAGTGCAGCTGATTGAATGATGAATATATCACAAACCATACGAAAACTATTTTTTGGATTGCTTGATCTGATATTCTTTTAGATGTTTTTATATATTTTATTTTCTGCTACATGTATTTATTTTTACTACATTGGTTTAATAAATTTATATTTATCAAAAAAAATTGGAATATTGATGTCTAGCATTTTTCTTCATATAATTTCTAAAACGGATGGTTATGAATGAAAAGCCCCCAAAAAGTTAAGTCAGGTTGCTTTATTTTTTGGTAAGTCAAGTCAATATTTCCTCGTGTAAACCTATAGCTTAGAGCATTTAGGAAAATTAAAGCATAAAAAATTACCTCCAGTCTTTTTGTGTTCAAATGGGTCTGTTTCGTGGCTGCTAGTAGCTGGATTTCAGTTGAAAAGACCTTTACCATGGGGGGGCCTCAGCTGCAGCTGAGGTCATTTTTTGATGATGACTTGGTCCTGTTTCTTTCTAGCTAATCTTGTTCTCTCTTTCAGGTTGCAATTTCTCTTGTCTATATTAATAAAAGCCGGGTGGCTTCTTTAGCTTCCCTTTATTAAAAAGATAAAAAAGGATACCCCAATTCCAAGCACTTGAACCATCTAGTGGAGCTATCATAAGGCTCATGGTCTACCATGTTTATAGTCAATTTGGCTATTTACAAGTCCATATGCACGCGTCTTGGCTTAGACTTGCCAGGACTGGACTGACTTGGTTTAATTGACTCGAAGTCTTATATTGCATCAGTATTTCTAGCATAATTTTCACTGTAAAAAATCACACACACAATTTTGGCTGTTGTTGATCGCTCCTCGGTTTGCTAACCATGATATAGAGGAACATTGATAAACCATCATTGCATCATCCATGAAGAATATTCACTATTTTTAAGTGAGATTTTTGAGCAATCAATCCCATTCTCTTCTGCAAAAATATGAACTCCTCCTTTTCTATAATATCTCTTCGTATGTATTTTATATTTAAATTTATTTATCTAAGTCATGCAATTCAGGGACATCGTCGTTCCACGTTTGGGTCTTCAAATAAACCTAATTACAAAATATGGTGGGTGAGCTTTTGACTTGTTCAATTGCCGTGCGTAATAATTGCGGGTCCTTCGGATGGGCTGGCACTTCGGAGAAAATGACTTTAAAGGCTCAAATCCCCTTAACATGCATTCACCTTAAAACTCTTGGCTTGATTGGTAGGAATTGGTTTATCTTTGCCCTGGCATGGCCCATGAACCTGGTCCCGGGGTGAGTGCAGCTTTTTAGAGAGAGAGATAGAGAGACCATTAGCACTCAACTAAAGGAGGAGAAAGTAGATCATATATATAAATATACATACAAAAATACATACATACATACATACATACATACATGTGGGTGTGGATGAAAATGGAGAATCAGGAAATATGAACCTCCATTAGTCACTAAAACATAATTAAGAAGAGGTAAAAAAATAGAGAACATGAATAAGGAATGTACATGAAGAAGATAAGAAAAGAAGATTTTAGAGAAGGCAAGAAGAGTCTAAAGAAGTATAAAAATATGGCCTCGGTTGTTTGGCCAGTGGGAAGAGAGATTGATGGTCTGGACCTAGTTGAAATTTCTATTAAAGCATCTCCCACTAAAATGTAAAATATACTAGTCTACTTATGTCTGGTGATAATTTTCTTGATTGTAATAAATTATATTGCTACATCACCGCCTATTCCCTAATAGGCTCGGGTTGCATCTCTCGCATGAAAGAATGGTTGCTTTGAGGTTTATACAGATGAATGAAAGACAAATTCAATGTTTTGAGATATGTGCAGGGCATAAACTGCTGATTGATATCATCATTGAAAAAAAAATCCGTCATTCTTTTGTGAGAAAAGTACAACCTAAACCCTATCCTAGCTGGCTACTACTCTTGAGATGGGGGCTGTATCTTTCACATGAAAGAAGTATTCACCTTCTTTCATGCAACTCCATGGATCGCACAATGGTTGTTTCAAACTTTATATTTGGAGTGGCTTTAGCTCTATGCGAGATGCGATTCTTTGGAAAAGAAGATCAATCATTATTTCTCACAATACGGAGATATTTGGTTGGAGAGAGTTGGAGTCTAGAATCGAAATGAAAATAGATGACTCTCATTCTAACTGTTTGATTGGGAGAAATCTCATTCTGATTTTGATTTTGAGATGGAATAGGAATGGTCAAATCTATCTAAAATTCAATCCTTACTCTGCCCTAAAGATTCAAATTTTCAATATTCTGATTTCGATCACGAACTAAATGCTTCGGAGGATTTGGTTATTTCGATTTCGATTTCAATCTATTCTAATTTTCATTTCAATATTGATCCTGATTATGAACCAAACAACCCCTACAAGTTGAAACCCTTCTCTAATACTATGTGGCAGTTTGCAATTGGTGTAAAGGGTTTGGTAAAGTGTCAATTGAGATCTGGCCATTTTTAGGAAAAAAATTATATCTATTGTGGCCAACTCCCTCGTCGCCTGTCGTTGGGAATGAGAACCTACAAAACAACGTCCACACTGACCGTAGTTGTCTCTGACAGGGACCCTCCGATGCTTAAGTCAGAGAAGGAGACTGGACAACAGGAGTTGAATGTAAGCAATAGCAGAGTTTTGGTCTAGAGTTGGCTTATCAGTCCCATTTTTCTTACCTCCTTTTATAGATGAGATTTTCGTAACCATCGGACGTGGTCCCGAGTTTTATGACGCTAAATCATCGAGCCATAATCACGTAGTAGATCATTAATTCTCACTGATTACGCCGTGATATACGGTCGGTAACCATTCATGATGGTTATGGTATATTTGAGTTGATTGACCGACCATATGTCGGTAGAAGTCATGAGCGACCATCGGCTAGTAGTCTATTATACCAATGGTCTAAGTCGTTCGCTGTCGATTGGTAGTAGTCGAATCATTAATTGGTTAGCCGACAATAGGTCGGTGTGGTTCGCTCAGTTGGTCGATGAAGAGTCGGAACCGTATAATCAGCCGATGTAGAGTTGGTCAGGATTGTATGTCTGATCGGTCGACTGTTGTTGAGTCGAAGTCGATAGTTGGTTGACCTGAGTCATATTTGTTTGTGGGGCCAGAGTCGGGTATTGATCGGTCTGAACTGGAGATTAGTCAGTTTATGAGGGTCGATCGGTTTATCCCAACAGTTGCCCCCCACTTTTGAGTCCAATGGTGAGTTGCCGCGTGCATCGCCACGTGGTCAGTTGTCTTGGACGAAAGGAGTTGTTGTCTGTCATATTGAATTCCGACTCTACTATCATATTCTCTAGAGTGCAGTCGATCAGTCAGTTTGTCATCTTTGAGCTATCGTATCAGCAGGAAGATTTGATTTCAGATGTCATTTGCGGAAGGTGGGAAGGTGAACCGACATCGTGCGATTTGATTCTGATACGTAGATTTTTGCCACGTGTCGGGATGTTATTGGGTCGGAGCTATACACGTGGATGGAGGTGACGTGGTTTAATCTGGTGTAGGTGCGATTTGATTCTGACATGTAGATTTCTGCCATATGTCAGAATGTTATTGGGTCGGAGCTGTACATGCGGATGGAGGTGATGTGGTTTAATCTGGTGTAGGTGCATCAAACCGTCGGGTCGATGATGGATCCAGATGCTACCACGTGTCATCATCCGATGTGGTCTCGATCTGGCTGCTTTCATCCAGATCGTTGGGCGTTCTTCTATATAAAGGATTGCTATCAGCCAAGTATCCATCCCTCATTTTGTCTCTTCTAGTGGGAGAGCTCTGCTAGAGAGCTGCTTTCATGCGAAAATGTTCCTTGTCATTTTCTCTTTGAGTTTCTTTGGATTTTTGATAGTTCTTCCAATGGGTGAGATTCCTGTAGGGGTTAGTTGGTCGGAGGTTCCGGCCAACGACTCCCTGTCGGGCTTGGGAGTTTTTTTGTTCTCGGGTCTGATTGTTGGTCATTTTCGGAAGTGACATTGCGCTTGAGGCCGATGCCAGCTTTTCACTCCTGATGCCGATGGTGGGGTCAACGACCCGTTACCATATATCCTGCATCCCCATCTCAGCTACATGGTCATCTTCGATGGTGGACGAAAATCTGAAGCCCTCCTTTAGCTCTTATACGAAGAGGGGGTGGTCATCGACTGGGTGAGACCCTCTCTGTTTCCGTATGAGTGGATCAAGCTGTTGATATGGTTGGCCGAGCAATGTGATCGATCAATTATCTTCACAGCTCAACTCGAGTCGTATCATCCTCCGAGCTCGAAGGTGGAGTTTGTCGAAGAAGCCGACTCAAGGTGG
The DNA here is from genome assembly GCF_000442705.2 of Elaeis guineensis. Taxonomy (NCBI): domain Eukaryota; kingdom Viridiplantae; phylum Streptophyta; class Magnoliopsida; order Arecales; family Arecaceae; genus Elaeis; species Elaeis guineensis. Next base: position 18,226,543 of record NC_026000.2, read on the forward strand.
GCCTGCCAATTCTTCAGTGGAGCGAAGGACGGCGATGAAGATTAGTTAGCATTTTCTTTGGTTTCTCTTTTTGTAAAGAAAGATGTAATCGGACTTCGGTCCAATTTTGTAATCTTTCTTTTTTGATAATGAAAGAAGTACTTTTATTTTGAAATACTCTTCTGTATCGTCGAGTCTGCAATGTCTGTTTGTAGAATAATCTCTGAATGTAGATCGTAGATCCAACCATTTCACAGACTTTGTAGAATATGCTAGTCATATAGTTTTTGACGTATTTAGTTAGGATAACGATGGTAAGTCGAATATCCATTACCTGAAGCTTGATCGGATTTATACTTCATATTATTTGATAATCGATGGCAAGTCGAATATCCCTCGACTGGCCGTGGCTATATCAGTATAATTCTAATCCGACTTTGATCGTCTTGGCATTTTGTCTTTCTTAGTTGATACTAAGTCGGCAAATTAGCTAGCTGCTTCAATGGAGAGCCGACTATGAGGGCAGCGCGGCTATTATGGAGAAAGTCTGCATCGCCGGTGCTGGCCTCTAGTTGTATTTGATGAGTCGGTTCTGCAAGAGAATTGGAATGTAGTCAATGTCGAGATAGTCGATCATCTAACTTTTACAGTGAAAGTCAAAGTATATTCGGTGTCGAGATAGTCGATCCTCTGACTTTTATAGTGAAAGCTGAAGTATATTCGATGTCGAGATGGTCGATCTTCTGACTTTTACAATAAAAACTAAAGTATATTCGATGTCGAGATAGTCGATCCTTTGATTTTTATAGTAAAAGTCTTCATACTTGATGTCATTTTAAGATCACAGTCGGGACATCGATTTTTGCAAGAGGACTGAAATATAGTCGACACTAAAGCAGTTGATTCTTCGAGTAGTTACATTTGAAAGAAAGTCAAGTAGAATAAAACATCTGTCATGCTTTTACTAGATAATTATCGAAATAACAATAGCATCGTTGTGAGGAGTTTGAATTCTCCGAACATCCTCCTTCGAAAAAGTTATTACATTGAGTTGTTGTCATTTCGCCGACTCTTCTTCGGGAGTTATCCCTCAGTTCAGTCATCCGGAGATCATATTGATGACTCTCGCAGTCAGCTGATTATTTACAGCTTTCTCAGTCGGGTGGAGGTTGATTCGACGGATCCCTTCGATATTTTTTGAGGTAACCTCATCGTATCAGGACCTCTATTTCATCCCTAAGCTGGATGTATTGTTCGGTGTCGTGACCGTGGTCACAGTAAAATCGGCAATACTTCCTTCGATCTCGATTCTTCATTTTCATCGATGGAGGGTACCGTAGATATTGTGCCCCTTCGATCTCCATGAGGATATGTGCATGAGGAGCAGAAAGAAGGGTATAGGAGTCATACCTGTTATACGTCAGCCTTGGACTCCATTGTCGGGATAAGGCTCGCTTATCAATTGGGGGCCTACTTGATTTGGCTGGAGCCTCACTCTTCTTCTGTTTCTTCTTCTAACCTTTGCTTTCGATTTGGCGTTGGTTAGAGGCTCCTTCGTTCGCGTGCATGTACTTGTACGCATGCTCTAAGAGTTTAGCATACATCCGAGGGAGAGTCTTGTCCAGTGAATACGTGAATTGGAACCCCCTCAGATCTCTTTTCATGGCCGATATGGCTATGTCTTCATTGAGGTCCTTGACCTCGAGCGTGGCCGCATTGAATCGGGTCATAAAATCTCAGAGTATTTCGATCTTTCCTTGTTTGACCGAAAAGAGACTATTCGAGGTTTGTGGCAGCCTCTGACTGGTGTTGAAGTGGGCCACGAAGGAATGTTCCAGCTGTCCGAAAGAGTGGATGCTTCCCGATCGAAGTTCGGAGTACCAAGCTCGAGCAGCTTTTCGAAGTGTGGTCGGAAAGTCGATGCATAGAAGGGCGTCGGTTGTCCCTTGAATTATCATGAGAGCCTTGTAGCTCTTAAGGTGATCAACTGGGTCAGTGGAACTGTCATAGGGTTCCATGTGAGGCATCTTGAGCCGAGTCAGGATCAATTCATCCAAGACATGTCGAGAAAGAGGTTGGGTGGTACGAAAATCAAAATCATTTGAAGATTTCTGACTGTCCACCTATAGTTGGGCAAGTCGGCGATCGATTTTCTCGAACTTACGTTCATAGTCTTCGAGCCACTGGTGGTGAGAAACTCCAGGGGTTGAACCTCTCAATGAGTTAGAGGGGGAAGCAGACGGTATTCGCGGTCGCTTTCCCTTCCTTGCTCGATCCAATTGAGAAAGAGAGGGACGTTGTGAATGGTAGGTGGCTCGTCGAGAGCACCGCGAGTGCCGCTGCTCATCTCGATGAGAGAGCCGAGATGGCCGCTCTGGTGAAGGAGACTGTCGTGGATGACGACGGCTGTGCCTGGATGGCACCGGATGCGCCATCGGTTGCTCTGTCGGTGGCTGTGGTGGTTGGGTTTGCTGCTGCCAGAGACTTCTAACCGCCTCCGTAAGAACATTCATTTGCTGCACGATTGCAGCAATCTGGACGTCTGTGGTGACCACGGATCGCGGAGAACTGGGCTCTGCTACTGGAGGTAGGAGAGGAGCCTCTTCCCGATGGAAAGAGTGCCTCGCTGATCCGGTTGCTGTTGACCGTTGAGCTTTGATTTTTGTCATTGCGAGTTGTCTTCTTTCCTACTTGGCGCATCAATCTGTTATGGCCAACTCCCTCGTCGTCTGTCGTCGGGAACGAGAATCTACAAAACAATGTCCACACTGACTGAAGTTGTCTCCAATAGAGATCCTCCGATGCTTAAGTCATGAGAGGGAGACTGGGCAACAGGAGTTGAATGTAAGCAATAGCAGAGTTTTGGCCCAGAGTTGGCTTACTAGCCCCATTTTTTTTTTTTTTATAGATGAGATTTTCGTAACCGTCGGACATGGTCTCGAGTTTTATGGCGCTAAATCATCGGGCCATAATCACGTAGTGGATCGTTAATTTTCACTGATTGCACTGTGATATGCGGTCGATAACCGTTCATGACAGTTATGGTATATCTGAGTTGACTGACCGACCATATGTCGGTAGAACCGATCATATATCGGTAGAAGCCATGAGCGACCGTCGGCTAGTAGTTCTGTTATGCCGATGGTCTAAGTCATCCACTGTCGATCAGTAGTAGTCAAATCATTAGTCGGTCAGCCAGTAATAGGTCGGTGCGGTTTGCTCAGTTGGTCGATGAAGAGTCGGAATCGCATAATCAGCCGATGTAGAGTTGGTCGAGGTTGTATGTCTGGTCGGTCGGCTGTTGTTGAGTCAAAGTCGGTATTTGGTTGACTTAAGTCATATCTGTTTGTGAAGTCAGAGTCGGATGTTGGTCAGTCTACGCTGGAGATCAGTCGATTTATGAGGGTCGGTCGGTTTATCCCAATAATATCCCACATGGCATGCACTGCATAGCCATCATAGCATGCACTACATAGCCGTGTATGCTATCAATTACAGCTATTCATTCCTGTAAACTTCATTCATCAAGTGCTTATCTCTTGGTATATCGCTATAAGAATAAACGGTTGTGAGGGCGTGCATGTTTACATGGTGCATTGTATAGGATATAGTTTCTCTTATTAGTAGCAAAGATGATGTCTAGCATTTTTCTTTCATACAATTTTTCAACTGGATGGTATGAATGAAATGATTCCTAAAAAATCAAGTCATGTTGTTTTTTTTTTGATAAGTCAAGTCCAATTTTCTAGCATAAACATATCGTCCAACTTTAGGATTGTCTGTCAGTGTTCAGTTGTTTATAAATTTATAATGTTAGAAACTCCATCACGTCATAATTTTGGTTGGATTTGGAAGATCGATGTTCATCCTAGAATTATCTTGTTTTTGTGAAAAATTGCTTGGAATTGACTTCCATATCATGGGTTATTATATTAGTATGGTCCACGTATTCCAAATAATTGTGATATTTGCTTGAGCATAGAAGAATTGATTTCCCATGTCATTCTAAATTGTCGATTAATTGCTTGAGTAGATTTGGATGCAGGTTTCTACTATTGATGCAAATATCATTCCATCACTATCCATTGAGAATTTTGTTTAGAAAGTTAAAGAGAAACTTACGATAGACGGCTTAAGGTATGTGGCAGTTTGATGTATATTGCACATAAATGGGTGTTTTGAGGTGTTTATCGTAGTCCAAAATTGATTTTGACCTAACCATTCACTTTAGCTCGAGAATTTGCAGCTGCTTCGAAGGTTTCTCTGATAGTAAGAAAAAATTATAGCTTTTGTTTTATAGTTTATGCATTTTTTTCAATAAGTTATTTTTTTTGGGAGCTATCGTCTCTTATTTTTTTAAAGTTTATTTTGATGTAATGTTCTAATTAAAGGAGATCGTGATGGAGAATAATTATTTTTTTTTTATAAAATTAAATATTTTTATAAAAAAATTAATAGTGCAGCTGATTGGACGACGAATATATGATAAATCATATGAAAACTATTTTTTGGATTGCTTGATCCATATTTTTTTAGATTTTTTTATATATTTTATTTTCTGATACACATATCTATTTTTACTATATTGATTTAATAAATTTATATTTATTAAAAAAGATTGGAATATTAACATCTAGCCTTTTTTTTTTTTTTTTTTCTTTCACACAATTTCTAAAACGGATGGTTATGAATGAAAAGACCCCAAAAAGTTAAGTCAAGATGCTTTATTTTTTGGTAAGTCGAGTCAAGTCAAGATTTCCTGGTGTAAACCTATCGCTTAGAGCATTTGGGTTAATTAAAGCATAAAAAACGACCTCCAGTATTTTTGTATTCAGACGGATCTGTTTTCGTAGCTACTAGTAGCTGGATTTGAGTTGAAAAGACCTTTATCATGTCCATGGGGACCTCAGCTGTAGCTGGTGTCTTTTTCTGTTTGACGATGACTTGGTCCTAAGAACTGCAGCTTCGATGTTTCGAGAGAACCAACTTCTGAAATTTATTGCACCGGAGTTGGTGGAAGATTTGAAGACTCTTCGAAGTCCTTTCCTTCCTGAATGCCCACTAACCTCCTTATAAAAAGGCCTCCTATCCTCTCTCTCTCTATATCAAAAGTTGAGCTCCCATCTGTTTAGCCCAAGATCCTTCCTTCCAAACCCTTCCTCCCATACCCATCCATAAACGACTAGAAAAATCATGAAGGTACGTATGGCCAACTCGACCTTCTTCTTCATATATTTATTTTGACATCGCATGAAAATATATTGCTGGTTGAATGGCAGAGCACCATTTTCTTAGGGTATCTATACTTCTCTTTTTTATTTGCTATTGGGTCGACTCAACATCATTCCACAGTAAATTGTTAAAATTTAATATATTTTCATCAGTTGATAGCGGTTCTTAATTATATGGTGATGATATATGCACATACTTGTATTCGCAGAAGCAAATTGTGATCAAGGTGCAGATGAACTGCGATAAGTGCCGGAGCAAGGCTATGCAATTGGCTGCATCAGTAGATGGTAGATTACCAAATTCTTGAGACTCATCTTTGCTGAATATATAAATTAGATATCAGAGAGGAATATAACTGTTCCTATCGTCTTACAAATATATAGGTGGACTCTTATGATGTTAACCTCCAATTGATACAATTTTTTTTTTAAATTTCTTTTTAATATGACAGGCGTCGATTCTATTAAGGTAGATGGGGAGGACAAGAACCAGTTGGTGGTTGTCGGAGAAGGTGTCGATCCTGTTATCTTGACACGCATTTTGAGGAAGAACATAGGCCATTCTGACATAGTTAAAGTGGGGGAAATGAAGAAAGGTGATGAAGAAAAGAAATCGGAGGAACCAAAGATTGAGCCTATTGCATGGTGCCATTACACCCCAGCTCGGACGGTGGTAGTGCAGGATATGGCTTATGGATCCGGTGGTTGTTCCATCATGTAAATTATGGATCACTGGGATCATCCATTTGTTTTCCTAGCTTTTATTACGAGGACTTCATGAAATATTTGTGTAGAATGCTGTGCGTGAGGAGAGTAGTTCTTTGTTTATTATATGACTCAGAATAGAGTCCGTTGGTCTTGCAATCACTCAACTACCTATGCAACCCTTTCAATAATGATTGAATATTTCGAATTTATATAAGCTTGGTACGCATATTGTTATGGTATTGCCTCCGTTGGTCCTGCTGACCTGGTGCTCGTGATTGCCTTGATGATGTACCAGAGATTTTAATCTGGTCCTCTGGCCTGAAGCCCAAACTGCTGGGGATTGAGCCTATAGATTTATTTGTTATTTTTTTTTAAAAAAGAAAAAGTTCGAAGATATAAGTTTCCACCAAAAATATGACGTTAAAATGGTTTCTGTTTTTGCTTAAAAGCAAGGTTGCTTTTAGCCATACGCAGGCATGTATGTGCAAGAATTCGGAAGACATGTACTCACTATGGGTTGGATAGACTAATTGGATCATTGGTTGTCGACGTCCGAGCAGGTATCTATAATTCTACAAGCCAACATTCGATAAAATCTAGCATTTTGAGCTTGCACTTGTATGCTTTGTGTCCAATAAGGCGCAAATGTTGGAAAATGCCTCTAAATAGCTGCAAATGTAACTGCTAACTAGGTTCATAGAGACAATGGTGGTGAATTATATATGAGGAACGTCCAAGTAGATTAGGGGTGGGTTGTACCTTTCGTATGAAAAAAAATGATTGGTTTTGTTTTACGGCGTTAACTATTAGATCATGCTTTACATAATTTTTAAAATATTATATTTATATTTCATGATCTATGCCGATGGATGGAACAGAGAAGTTGCAGGCGTGATCCAACAGTTGATGTCATAGAAAAAAAAACAACCTAAAGAACTTTAGGTGGGCGTGAAGGAACCATCCGGACCCACGCCCGATGCTTCCCTCCAAGACAATGACATTGTCGAGGACATGTTGTGTACGGGACTAACCCGCCGAGGACCAAACGGAGACGAGTTCTTATCCTAAATAATATCAAAAAAAAAAATATTTATAAAAATAATTTAAAATCTAATTTTTTTATCAAAATAATGTAAAAAAAAAAGCTATTCAAAACGATGTTTTCTCCCTGCCACGTCACCCAATTTTTTTTTCACATTGGTATCATCCGGAAAAAAAAAAATCACTTAAAAATATCATTTTGAATGACGTTTTTAAAAATATCATTCAAAACAGGGTTTCTTATTTTTTTTCAAAAAAAAAGAAAAAAATCGAGAAATAATAAAAAAAAAATAAAATTTTTAAATTTTAAATTAATAAAAAAAATTAAATTATAATTTTGAATGAAATTTAAAATATAAAAATTTGAATATACAATAAAAATAAAAAATATAAATTTAGATGATTTTTTTTTCAAATTAATTTTTTTAAAAAAATGTCTAAAAAATCTTAAAAATTTAAAAAATTAAAAATATCATAGAAAAAGAAAAAAAGAGAAAAAAATGCGAAAGAAATAAAAATTTTAAATTTGAATTTAAAAAAATTAAAATTTAAAATTAATTCAAAAACCTCATTTCAAATTCTTGCCAAAAATATTAAAAAAAATAATTTTAAAAAAAATAAAAAGTGTCATAATAAGAATTATAATTTAAAAAATCAAAATTTTAAAAATCAAAATTTTTAAAAAAATCAAAAAAAATAAGAATTATAATTTAAAATTTAAAAGAAATAAAATTTTTAAAATTAATTAAAATAAAAATATCATTTAAAATTACTTTCTCAAATTCAAATTAATTTATTTAAAAAATATTCGAAAAAAATAAAAAAAATAGTGTAAAAAAATTTCATAAAAATAGAAAGAAATGAAAAAAATAGAAAAATTATATAATTATAAATTTGAATAAGAAAAAATTAAATTTTTATTTTGAATTAAATTTTGATAAAAAAATAAATGCATAAAAAAGTGAAAAAATGAGGAAAAAATGTGAAAAAAAGAAATTTATAAATTAAGTTTTAAAAAAAATAAAAATTTTAACTTTAATTCAAATAAAAAATATCATTTCAAATTATGTTGTTCATTTAAAAATATTTTTTAAAAAATTATCTCAAGAAAAGAAAAAAATACTGTAAAAAAATAAAAAATACCCTAAAAAAAGAAAAAAAGGGGAAAAATAAAATTGAAAAAAATAGGAATTATAATTCTAATTGAAAAACAAAAATTTTTTATTTTTTATAATTTTTAATTTTAAGAAATAAAAATTATAATTGTAATTGAAATAAAAAATAATATTTTAAATAACTAAATTAATTTAAATATAATTATCTAAAAAATATTTTAAATAAAGAAAAAAAATACGTAGTAGAATGCCAAAAAGATAAAAATGGAAGAAAGCTAAAATTATAATTTTAAATTATAAAAATTATAAATTAAATATAAAAAAATATCATAAAAGAAGTAAATAAAAGAGAAAAAATGGTAATAAAATAGAAATTATAATTATAAATTAAAAAAATTTAACTTTAATTTAAATTAAAAATTATCATTCAAATTACTATCCTAATTAAAAAGTTTAATAAATAAATTTTAATTATATTTATTTATTAAAAAATCATAAAAAAATAATTAAACAAATTAAGAAAAAATTTTAAAAAAATTTAAAAAAAAGGAAAAGAGAAAAAAAAATGCTGAAGGGAATGGTGTTTTCTCCTTTCCCCCTTCTTCTCTCCTTCTCCCTTTTCTCCCTTCTCCCTTCTCCCTCTTCTCCCTTCTCCGGTGTTTCTCCGGCGGCACGGCGGTGAGCTGCCTCCTCTCTGTCCCTCTTTCTCTCTCTCTCTCCCTCTTTTTCATTGGCCGTCGGTGTCAGAAGATCGGTAAAAAAATATAAAGAATAATTTTGAATTTAAAAAAAAATCTAATTTTTATTGAAATAAAAAAAATCATTTCAACTTACTTTTCTCATTTAAAATTAAATTTTTTAAAAAAATATCAAAAAAATAAATTTAAAAAAAAAAATTATCAGAAAGAAAGCCAAGGGGTCGACTCACAGAGTGTGCCAGCCAAAAATTTTGCGTGCCGTTCAGTCCTTTTAGCCATGAGTCGATTCATGGGGTCGACTCAAAAATATAAACCTAATTTTCTTACAAAATATACTTCCAAAAATATTGAAATTGCCTCCATTAGATTACACATCTTTTGTTCTTGCTCTTGAGGCTTTCGAATCAGATCTGATAAAATTACGATTTTACCCCTGAAATACAATAAATCTTTTTCCAAACCAAAATCATTAGTAATCTCTTGAAATGCTTTGTAATCATCAAAATCAATTCAAAGAGCAACATTCGATATATTATTATTTATGTTATAATTTTTATAGTCCTTTTAGCATAACTTTTTTTCTCCTAATGTTCTGAGACACGTTCGAGTATGTGTATCCATATGCACAAAGCATAATATCCGATCACTTAAAATTAAATAATATAAAATAAAATCAATATTTAATATTATTAAATAGAATAAAAATATCAAATGTATAAAAAATAGTACAATAAAAATATAAAAAATACTAAATACAAATATAACAAAGACTAAGTCCCACAAGGACGTCGTGGTGCCCGTGGTCACTTGGACCTTCTCAAGAAGGTCTTCGCCGGCTGCTCCTGCTGTGATGGCTCCTCCCCTATATCAGTGGAGTAGATCTGCTGATCATGCTGCTCAGGAATAACTGATGCTGTCGGATCATCTACGGACTGAGAGACCCGTTCAACTCTCTCATCTGGATACACGGATGGACCTGAAAAGAAAGTATCATACTCATGTGGCTAACTGGTATCCGGTGATGTCATCTGGGAGATGTAGGAAGAAGAAGGCGCTGCCATCTGTGGATCAAAAGGCGGTGGCATCTGTGCAGCATCGAATGATGACATCTGCGGAATATGCGGTGATGACATATGTGAAACATATGGTGACGGCGTATAACTCATATCTGACGTTGGAGCTGCTCCATACCAAGGCGCACAGCTACATGGATCAATACCAATCACTACCAATATTTCGGAACTTGTTCTCTCTATCTCCCGCAGTATCCGAATCCGTTTGTCCTCGTTAGTTGTAGATAAAGCACGACGAGCATCCAACACGAGATCCGACATAGAATCAGTCTACAAAATAAAAATAAAACGATCAGTATAGTATAAAATATAAAACAAAAATATAACATAAATAACATAAAGTAATTTTCGTAATCTTACCAAAAGATGTACAGTAGAACTCTCGCCCTCGTATCTAAAAACTGCATCCTGAGACTGTCCAATGACTCGCACCGTAATGCTAAAAAATCAAGCAATGTAGTCATCGGTATATGAACGGCCTCTCAAAATAGGATCACCATGAACAATGTGATCTCGACGTGCATCCCAAATATCGATGTACTCTGCATGTCTGATACGCTAGTCAATACGAGCTCTCCCTCGTCGATCAATATGATGAAGTCTCTGGCTGGTATCAAACTGCTCTGGGATGCTCTGAGTCTGACCAAATTGCCGCAGGACACGATCGGGAAGATACCACTCTACCACATCAAAATAAATAAGTGGCACCCTAACAGTCCATATGTCGTGTCCAACTGTACACATCTGTGATAGTATAGCCAATATCTCATCTGTATATGGCTCCCACAAAAATTGATATAGTTAAAATAAAAAAAATTAGTAAGCTAAAATTTTAATAGATTATGAATACTGTAAAATGATATTTATAAAAAATTCAAAATTTACTCATTTAGATATATCAACTAATGTATCTAACTGACACCTATAAACCCGTGCCACTCTCGTCGATACGTGATGAACGTTGAATGCAACATTCCATCTGTTTCACAATGTATTAATATTAAATAAATTTAAAACAGTAAATTTGAAATAAAAAAATAATATTTTGATACCTATATCTCAATGGTCCGTCTAGTCTGAATAGAACATCAGGATCCTGCTATTCTGATGGCATCTCGAGCAACTGTCGTCGTAATGGACTGATAGTCGGCATACGCTCCCATATCAAAATCTGCAAATTTCAAAAATTAAATAGATGATATATCTAATATAAAATATAATTAAATATTAAAAATAAAAATTTTTAATTCACATACTTGTAATAATACAAGATAACCATCCATCTCGCTCTGATCAACATAAGAACCCCGACACATAGCTCTGTATAGGCAAGCTAGTACTGCACTGCCCCAATTGAGTCGACGAGCGAAGTCTAAATCCTCTAATAATAGCAAAAACATCAACTTCATCTTATTCGATGAAGCATCGGGTAACAGGACACCACCTAACAACCGCAGCACCTGACCCCTAACATACTGCTGCACTATCTCCTCTGGTGCATCATCCGTAATATGAAAATATCGATAACGATCATCCAAACACTCAATCCTGAGTCGTGAATGATCGAAAAAATGTGCGTCGGGCTCAAACCCTAACAATCGCAAGCACAAAGCCTGCCACTCCGGAATGGTAAGCGTGGGATCAACTCCGATAACTGGATCTCCATCAACTGGTAGTCCAGTAAGGATGCTGACATCCTGTAAAGTAATGGTCGCCTCACCAAATGAAAGATGAAATGTGTGTATCTCTGAACGCCATCTCTCAAGCAAAGCAGTAGTAAGACCAACGTCCATCTATATACAACCAATCCGATATACTCCATAAAATTTCAGATATCGTAAATAATCTAACACTCTATGTGGGATGTCCTCTGTCCTCCAGAAATCAGCATCGGATTGTCGTAGACGAAGGTGTCTGGGCTTCTGCAATGAAATATAATAATTAAATAACATACATGACTTTTAAAATAAAAATTTAAATAGTAAATAGGATTGTAATGCTGTATGCCGCCATCTAAAATAGTCTGTGATCGATAGTGCTCCTGCAATGTAAGAATACTGCTGTCTCGAAGATCAGGATACCGTGTATCGTAAGCCATAATACGCTGTCTCAAGCAATATTATTACAGATGTATTAAAAAAATAAGATAATATATATATATATATATATATTTTAACACAATATTGTCACACAATACAACTTAAACACAAAATTCAGTTCATCTCAGGATATTAAACACGTAAATTCAAATACAATCTTACAGAAATACATAAAACAATGACAAAAATAAATCTTCGAAACCTTTAATTTCTTCCACTGTTTGAAGTTGAAGTATGTTGAAGTATTCTAGGACAGCAACGGCGGTCATGACCCTGTTCCCTACAAATGCCACAGTGGTTCTTACTTCTTATTTGCCTATCAGCCATCTCATTTCGTAGTCTTGTTGACTTTGGTCTACCTTTCTGCTTGGGTCTCAAACGATGATGATCAGAAATACATTTGAACATACGTGTATGCATCCAATAATCTTCATGTGGTAATTGATTAAAATCACCGCTCCTAGCATTCATATATGCTGTAATTGTATATGCATCATCCACAAAACTACTAAAATGTACAGCAATTTCTTGACACACAGCTAAAATATGTGAACATGGATATTTGTACATGCTCCACTTTCCACAAGAACATTTTCTTTTAGCTAAAGTAACAGTATGGGCCAAGGAAAAGGGAGAGAGAGAGGAAGAGAGAGAGGAGGGGGCCGGGGCTCGCCGCCTGGGCGCGGGGCCCGCCGCCGGCCGTCTATGGTCGGCGGCCAAGGAAGAGAGAGAGAGAGAGAGGAAGAGGGAGAGGACGGGGTCGGGTCGTGCCGTCGGGACGTGGGCCCACCATCGGGGTGCGCGGCCCACCGCCAGCCGTCTGTGGTCGGCGGCCAAGGAAAAGGGAGAGAGAGGAAGAGAGAGAGAGGAAGAGGGAGAGGAGGGGGCCGGGGCCCGCCGTCGGGGTGCGGGGCCTGCCGCCGGCCATCTGTGGCCGGCGGCCAAGAAAAAGGGAGAGAGAGAGGAAGAGGGAGAGGATGGGGCCGAGGCCCGTCGTCGGGATGCGGGGCCCACCGTCGGGGCGTGCGGCCCGCCGCCGGCCGTCTGTGGTCGGTGGCCAAGGAAAAGGGAGAGAGAGAGGAAGAGGGAGAGGATGGGGTCGGGGCCCGGGACGCACCGGGACGCGGGGCCCGCCGTCGGCCGTCTGTGGCCGGCGGCCAAGGAAATGGGAGAGAGAGAGGAAGAGAGAGAGAGGAAGAGGGAGAGGAGGGGGTCGGGTCCCGCCGCCGGCCGTCTGTGGTCGGCGGTCAAGGAAAAGGGAGAGAGAGAGAGGAAAAGAGAGAGAGAGAGGAAGAGGGAGAGGACGGGGCCGGGGCCCACAGCTGGGATGCGGGGCCCGCCGTCGGGGCGCACGGCCCGCCGCCGGCCGTCTGTGGCCGGTGGCCAAGGAAAAGGGAGAGAGAGGAAGAGGAAGAGGAGGGGGCCAGGGCCCGCCACCGGGGCGTGCGGCCCGCCACCGGGGCGTGCGGCCCGCCGCCGGCCGTCTGTGGCCAGCGGCCAAGGAAAAGGGACAGAGAGAGGAAGAGAGAGAGAGAGGAAGAGAGAAAGGAGGGTGTCGGGGCCCGCCGTCGGGGCGCGCAGCCCACCGCTGGCCAAAGAAAAATGGGAAAAGAGAGAGAGGGGAAGAGGGAGAGAGAGAGAGGAAGAGGGAGAGAGATGAGACAGCTCACCGCCGTCGAGAGCTCGCCGCCGTGCCGCCGTGCCGCCGGAGAGACATCGGAGAAGAGGGAGAAGAGGGAGAAGGAAGAAGGGAAAAGAGAGAAGAGGGAGAAGGGAGAAGGAGAGAAGAAAGGTGGGGGAAGGGAGAAAACTCCATTCTCTTTGGCATTTTCTCTTTTTTTTTATTTTTTGATTTTTTTTAATTTCTTTAATTATTTTTTTATGATTTTTCATAATTAAATTTAATTAAATAATGAGGATAGTAATTTGAATGATAATTTTTAATTTAAATTAAAATTATTTTTTTTAAATTTATAATTATAATTTTTATTTTATTACCATTTTTTCTCTTTTATTTATTTTTTTATGATATTTTTTTTTACAATTTATTTTAAAATTTTTATCATTTGAAATTATAATTATAATTTTCTTCAATTTTTATCTTTTTGGCATTCTATTACGTATTCTTTTTCTTTATTTAAAATATTTTTTAAATAATTATATTTAAATTAATTTAATTATTTAAAATGATATTTTTTATTTCAATTATAATTATAATTTTTATTTTTTAAAATTAAAAATTAAAAATTTTATTTTTCAATTAGAATTATAATTTTTATTTTTTTTCAATTCTATTTTTTCCTTTTTTTCTTTTTTAGGGTATTTTTTATTTTTTACAATATTTTTTTCTTCTCTTGAGATAATTTTTTTAAAAAATAATTAGAAATAGACAATGTAATTTGAAATGATATTTTTTATTTGAATTAAAGTTAAACTTCTTATTTTTTTTAAAGTTCAATTTATAAATTTTTTTTCCATATTTCTTCCTCATTTTTTCAATTTTTTATGCATTTATTTTTTATCAAAATTTAATTCAAATTAATTTTTTTTAATTTAAATTTAAATTATATAATTTTCCTATTTTTTACATTTCTTTCTGTTTTTATGAAATTTTGTTAGGCTATTTTTTTTGAATATTTTTTAAATAAATTAATTTGAATTTGAGAAAGTAATTTGAAATGATATTTTTATTTCAATTAATTTTAAAAATTTTATTTCTTTTAAATTTTAAATTATAACTTTTTTTTTTCAAATTTTTTTATAATTTTAATTTTTTAATGATATTTTTTATTTTTTTTATATTTTTTTAGGTAAAAATTTGAAATGATGTTTTTTAATTAAATTTAAAATTTTTATTTCTTTCACATTTCTTTCTCTTTTTTTTTTTTTCTATGATACTTTTAATTTCTTAAACGTCATTTTGAATGATATTTTTTTTTTCGAACGATGTCAATGTGGAAAAAAAATTGACTGATATGGCAGGGAAAAAATGTCATTCAAAATGATGTTTTCTCATTTTGTATTATTTTGATAAAAAAATTTAATTTTAAATTATTTATATAAATAAATTTTTTTTTTTTTATATTATTTAAGAAAAGAGTTCAAACGGAGACTTTGTTTGCCCGCGCTGGCGAGAGTTCGGCCGAGAGGATGAGAAGTCTTTTCTATTTTCGTAACTATTGGCAGTTGACGGGAGAACAATTATTGCTTTCAACGATCCATCTCTCCCAACGCAGAAATTTCTAACACCGCCCTGCACGCACTAAAAAAATGGTTTTAGCAAACAAGACGTGCTGGTGTGACATTACTTCACATGTGGTTGACGGGCCAAGATGCTGCTCGCGGTCTTCCATCCTAATAATACTAAATTTTAATACTAAATAACCCCAATAAAGGACATCAAAAAGTGTAACATACTATTTTTGAACTATTATCCATCATTATAAACAAAAATTTATTATTATATAATATAATATTAATTGTTATTTAATTTATTTTTATTGTTTGGTCCTCAACAGAAATAGAAGAAAAAATGTTCACAAGCACCCAACAGTTCGCTCATCAATTTTTAGTCCTCCAACTCTCCTATGATCGGCCGTGTACTTACGGTGCTTGCATAAAAAATTAACATAATATAATAATACTAAATTTGTTGTACATTTTGCTTGTGGGCTAACTAAATGAAACACTCTGTCAACTATTTTTTTTAAATATAGCGTCCACATGAGCCCCATCCACATTTGGTCTATCTGTCATGTAGTGAAGCCCTAGTTTCATGCGCAGCTAATTGGCTGGAGCCGGTCAATGTTCCATGCAGAGAAGAAAGAGATCAATCCTTTCAAAAGTCATCAATGGGAAGGAGACCACGAAAGTGTTGCGCATGGGAAGGAGACCACGAGAGTGTTGCGCTCGAGAAAAATATGCCCATGTGGCCTTCTTGATCTCCATATGTTGCCATTCCATATAGGTTCATCCTAAAGTCAAAAAAATATAATTTAATCTTAACCAATTTGACTCATACACCTTATTTATTAATAAATAAATTAGATCGGATTTGAGTAAAATAGAACCATTAATCTAGTTTTTGTTTGGAAAAAATGAGTAATCGCAAGATAAATTCGAGTAATGAGACAACATAAAATTTTATATTAAGTGACAAAATGCTATCTTTGATGAAAATCAAGTTCAGTGGTAATGAAAAGGAATTTGTCACAAAAATGCAAAATATGATATTATTGATAAAACTAATTCATCCACAAAAACTACAAAAGAACCTAATCACTGCAAAATAGTCTATAGAATTGCAAGGAAACCTTATACGTCTTCAGTAACTAAATATTTAGTAAAAAATGTTATCATCATCAAAATATTCAAAATATTTTGCAATAAATTAAATTAATTTATCACTCTTCGAAAAAATAAATCTTAAATAATTATCAATAAAAACTATTTCATCATAAAAACAATAAAATGAAGTACTGATGACAAAATTCAGTTCACGGCCAAGTATCCAGTATTCTCTAATAAAATTAAATATGTTACCAGTAGAGACATATGCAACGAAGAAATATTATTATTATTAAAAATTATAAAAGTAATTAGCAATGAAAAACTATTTTGTTATAAATTTACATAATAAAAGATTTGCGACAAAACAATCTTTACCATTAGATAGTATATGTTTTGTGATAAAAAATATAAACGCCGTCAATAAATAAATATTTAGTAATGAAATATTATTCTCACCAAAAATTCATAATCTATTTATGATGAAAACTATTTGTCACTAAATAAAAAAATATCAGTGACAAAATTTTCATTATCAAAACAAATGTAATCAATTTTTTATTTTTATATCTTCAAATACATATTTGATAATGATTCTAACATCATCATTAAATTATAATTTATTAGTGACCAAAATATATCATCGTGGCATTTAGAATTGTAAGAACCCGGTCTACTAACCGGTCCAAAGTCCCACAGGCCAAACTGTGCATAGATCTCAGAGTGATGTAATAAAAAAATGAGAGAGAGAAGAAGAAGACTTCGATTGGAAGCCTTCTTTTCCATGTTATCATCAAAAAAATCATAATAAAACCCACTAAAACTCAAATTAAAATCTTAATTTTTGCTTGTAAATAGAGATCCCCTCTTCCTTGATTCCCACTCCTAATTGCTCGAAAAAAATCGCCATCGATCCTCCAAGATTTCGCTCCGAGTTTTCCTTGGTTCTTGTCAGAAGAGATCACCGGTTTTCTTTTTTTGGGTGTTGCCAGACAAGATAGCCCTCCTTCCTCTTCTTCTCCTTAGTTTCCTAATCCATTGGTTGTCATCGTCGAATTTGATCCGATGAAGTCATCGGATTAAGCATGAACAGGGCCTCCCCTATTTTACGCCTTTCTTTTTTTATTTTGGCTCCCCAACCAACATTGGCGAAGGCCGTTGTCGGGATCGCCATTGTGACTGTTGGTGGGCACTGTTGCACCATCAGGATCTGATACCACACGGTGCAGCAGAAAGAAAGAAGAAATAAAATAAGAAACACAATACAAATACGTGGATCGACCTCAAACCTATCTCTATGGGGCGTGCAAGCTTCACTATGAGAATAAGATCAATACAAGAGGAACTCACCACTCAACTCTTATACAAGAGTCTCTCACAAAAAAACTCCAAATTTTTTACAAAAGTTCTCTGAAACCTCTGTTGAAGCCTTTCTGTACCTTCAAGATATCACCAGCTTCCCAACGTAATAAATGGTTCGTCAATCGGAGTTATATAAACTCAAGAATCACAAAAATACTGTTTTAGTAAGAAACAGAGTTCCAATCAAGCCTACAATCATCCGTGACCGTCTGATCGTGATCGGCTCGTACCAGAGCCATCCGATCGTGCAAAATGCCTGATCAAACTCGAAATCATCTTTATCCGTCTGATCATGATCGGCTGCATTTTGGGCTCTCTGATCGTACAATCCAGCCCTTGAACTGTGCGTGGACCGCGACTTCGGTCCACGCGGTTCCCATGGACCGCCAGTGCTCCATGATCCACGGTGGACCGTGCGAGCACTGGCCTGGGCGCCTGCGCGTGCTGGGCCGGCCTGCGCATGTACCCACGCTGGGCCTGCTTGGGCGCTAGGTGCATCTTCGTCGGGCCGGGCGGTGCTCCGTCGGTCCCTGCCTGCCTGCCGCCACTGCCTCATGCATCATGCCGCCGCTTCGGATCTTTTTTCGTACGTATTTTCTCTGTTCAGGCTCTATTTGGACTGTTCTTTAGCTCGTTGGACTTCATTTTTCGTCTTAGACCTCGCTGTGGGTTCAATGTGGATGGAATCTTGAGACGTCAGATCTCAACAATCTCTACCTCGATTCGATATTCGATCTTCACCTGTCTCTGAGAGCATGTGATTCATCTCACCCCCACGCCCTAGGCCATACCTGCTATCTCATGGATGGGCAAACGTGGGAGTCAAGCCAGGCTGCTCGATCCTCCTTCTGTCATAGAATGTGTCCACTTTGACCAAAGACCTACTCGGGGTATCATCCTGTAGCAATAGAAATCTCACCCTGCGACGTCGCCTCTCATCCTTTCGAATCTCTCGTCTCGTGCCTGATCCACCTCCACCTGAAGCTCCACTTCATTCTGAATTCTTTCTGGCTCCTGAAGCTCCATCTCGCACTAGGCTCCCTATCGGGTAGTAATATCCTCTCGTCCTTTTCTTTCCCTCCAGAACAATCCTATCACCGTGCAGCACCTTCCGGATTCCTCCACCAACTACCATCTTGTAGTCTCTCGAATTTAGTCTGCTAAGTGAGATAAGATTCTATCTGAAATCGGATATATATCGGATCTTCTCCAATCTCCTTACTGTACCATCATGTATCCTCCAGCTGACCATCTCGATGCCTCTGATCGCATAGCTCGATCCATCCGGTAGATGAATAGTGCCCTCACTACTCTCCAAAGAGTCAAACTGCTCATCTCTACAACATACATGATAGGTGCATATAGAATCTAAAATCCACTGATGGAAAAAGTAGATACTTTTTCAGATATCTCTAGGGCATCACCCTCTAAGTCGCTACTAGTCGTCGCTGCAGTAGCCTTCGTTTGATCTCTGAGTTGAGAGCAATCTCTGACTAGATGCCCCAACTTGTCACACTGGTAATATCTGATCTTGCTTAGGTCTTTCATCCTGAACTTGAATCGTCCTCACCGTGATCTTCTGTCACTCTTCTATCACCTCCTACCACTCCAGGAACCATCAAAGCTGAGCTACCGCCACCTGAGCTTGAAGATGGATTCTTCCTCCTTAGAACTTCATTCTGAAGAATCACCGTGCTGATCTTGTTTATCTTGATGGTACTCTTCCTCACTAGAAGAGTAGTCACCAAGGACTCGTACGAAGGGAGAAGCGATGCTAGCAAGACCAGTGTCCTGATCTTCTCCTCAACTTTCTCGCCAACGTTGAGGAGATTGGTGAGAATCTTCTGAAAGTGGCTGAGATGCTCTTACATGCTCTGTCCCTTAGTCATCCACAGCTGGTAGAACTGCCTCTAGAGGAAGAAGATGTTGGTGAGAGATTTTGCCATGTACAACTCCTCGAGCTTCGATTACAGCATCGTCAGAAAAATCTCGTCAAGCACATGGATCACCACCTCATCCGCTAGATACAAGTGGATCATACTCATCGCTTGCATCTGCAGCCACCTCCAATCCTGCACCTTCATGGTGGTCGGCTTCTCCTCGCACAAGAGAGCATCGATCAACCCTTACTAGATGAGCACATCTTTCACCTTTACCTGCCACAAGGAGAAATTGCTCTTTCCATCAAATCTGTTGATCTCCATCTTGATTGTGCTTGTCTTCTCTATCTTCTATCTCGATCACCACTGCTGCAACCTATGCTCTGACACCACCTTGCTCTGATAATAATTGTTGCGCTATCAGGATTTGGTACCACACAGTGTAGTAGGAAGAAAGAAGAAACAAAACAAGAAACACAATACAAATACAAGGATCGATCTCAAGCCTACCTTTATGAGGCATGCAAGCTTCACTGTGAGAGAATAAAATAAGATCAATACAAGAGAAACTTACCACTCAACTCTTGTACAAGAGTCTCTCACAAAAAAATCTCAAAATCCTCACAAAAGCTCTCTAAAACCTCTATTAAAGCCTTTCTATACCTCCAAATCATCACCAGCTTTCCAACGTAATAAACGGTTCATCAATCAGAGTTATATAGACTCCAAAATCACAAAAATACTGTTTCAGTAGAAAATAGAGTTCCAATCAAGCTTAGAATTATCCATGATCGTCCGATTATGATCGGCTCGCACCAAAGCCATCCGATCGTACAAAATGCCTGATCAAACTCAGAATCATCCTCAGTCGTCCGATCGTGACCGACTGCATTCTGGGCCCTCTGATCGCGCAATCCAGCCCCTGAACCGTGTGTGGACCGCGGCTTCGATCCACGTGGCTCCCATGGACCGCCAGCGCCCTGCGGTCCACGGTGGACTACACGAGTGCTGGCCTGGGCACCCGCGCGTGCTGGGCTGGCCCGCCCATGCACGCTGGGCCGGCCTGCATGCACGCCCTCACTGGGCCCGCCTGGGCGCTGGGCCATGCGCTGTTGGGCTACACGTTGGGTGCATCTCCGTTGGGTCGGGCGATGCTCCACTGGTCCCACCGTTCTGCCGTCGTCACCTCGTGCACTGTGCCGCCACTCCGGATCTTCTTTCATACGTATTTTCTCCATTTGAACTCCATTTGGGCTATTCTTGGGCTCGTTGGACTCTATTTTTTATCTTGGACCTTGCTATGGGCTCAATGTGGACTGAATTTCGAGACGTCAGATCTCAACAGGCACCACCTTGGGTGGTTGGCCCTGAATTTTTTTTCCTCCACATAGAACTTGAGAGGAAGAGAGGCAAGGAGCAAGGAGGCGGTCCCTTGTTTGAACAAAGAAGAAAAAAAAGGATGTGAGCAAAAGAAGGAAAAGAAAAAAAAAAGAAGAAAAAAAGAAAAGGGAAAAAAAAGGAGAGAGATTCTCTCTCTTCACCCTCTTCTCTCTCTAATTTTTCTTTATAAGTTTCTCTTTCTATTTTTTCTCTTTAAAAATTTCTCTCTCTTCATTGAGTTCTCTCTCTAGAGATTTTATGGACCAACAGAGGGTACAGATACATGATAGATTTGAATTGATGCTAGGAGGTGTCTTGGACTGGGTTGTGAGGTCCGAGATCGGGCCAGCATCGTGCAACTATCTATTCTGATTTTTTATAATTTTTCATCAGAGATTCTTGATGTTATAATTGGTTTGATGATGAGGATTGACTCTATAGTGAGCAATTGCTGAGACAAGATAGTGTTGGTCAAATATTTTACCTCAAGTTCATAGATCAAGAAGTTCATCAATCACTGTTTTTGAATCAATCATCAATAAAGGTAAAGACTCTTCAACACGATCACCTATATGTTTATGAAAATTAAATCTGTATGATTGATGTATATTTTATATTTATCGATATGTGTATTACATATTGTTGAATTGATATTGCTTGAATCATGATTAATTAGTGCTTAATGATTGTCAAGTAAGAAAAACATAATATAATATAATTGATGGGATGGACGGTATTTAGGTTAGTCAATTATGCAAGAAATATGGCGTATATTTATGCCAAGTCAATCTTGGATTAGGGTGCGGCTTGGCTTGCCACGTGCTGGAGTATAACTGTAACTAATCTAATATCGAAAATCAGATAATAACTTTGATAATAATATAGATGGGGCATGGACGGTGTTTGGACTGTTTGGCCATATAAGAAATATGGTGTATGCTGGACGACTTTGGATTGGGGCACAGCATTGTGTTTGACTAACCACGGGTTGGAATATAGTTGTAATTAGTTCAATACCAAAAAAAGATGATATAAAACATGAGCAAAGGAAGCATATGGATAGTCGGCCATGTGTAAAATATTGCATATCAACCGCAGGCTGAAATGTTTGGCCTGTCATAGGTTGGAGCATGGTTGTGACTAGTCTAATGTCAAAATCAAATCAAGATGATGAACCATGTTTAATAGGAGGATATCTGGGCTAGCTGGCATGCGTGAAACATGATATTGTAATGTCAACCGTGGGCTAAAATATTGTTGCCGGCCATGCATGGATGGAGACATGGTGGCCTTCCACGGGCTTGAGCGTGAGTGTGTCTTGTCCAATACCAAAATAATATTGTTGTTTGGATTAAAACTATATTAATCAATCTCATTGAATTATTGTTGAATAAAATTGTTGATTATGATATGCGACATGTTTAATAGAATTACACAATATGATATTATTCAACTATCATATTGATGATATATGAATCTTATTATTTTTTTATTGATAATGTATGAGTTATTTTTCTATCAGTTATATATATTTGTTAAATGATGTTTCGTATTTATGATGGTGTGAGCATAGAGAGATTCTTACTATACTGTTAAGCTCATACCCTCTTTTTCTTCAAACTTACAGGATGCATAGTATCGATCGGATTGGGCATGAAGTTTCAAACGATGGAGTCCTTAGTTAATTAGTTGATTTTCTAATACCAAATAAATATTTTAATTTTGTAAACATTATTCAATAAATATGGATTAGTTTGATTTGATAAATATGCTTGGAACTTTATAATTCTCGATGATCTTGTGGATTTGCTTATTATTTAGGTCTTATATATTTTTTAGGACTTACCTTAGGGAGTATGCGGCCATCACGTATCCGACCTAAGTGCTGGGTTCGGGGTGTGACAAAGTAATATTAGAGCTTAGGAATAAGATCATTAGGGACTGTGATTTAAGTGATATTTGAGCATAAGGTTATGATTATTAAGCATGTAAGAGAATAATATTAGAACTTAGATTATAATCACATCGGATTGTAACTAAAGTGGTATTTGAGTATGAGGCTATAATCACTAGGGACATGATAGAAATAGCAGAAAGAATTCAAAGTTTGAATTTTGGATCAATAGGTATTGTGATAAAATTTATGTGTAAGTCGCGCGCGATGTATATGACAGAACTGATGTATTGAATTTCAATAAGTAGGATTTGATCTAAGTATGAGAGGTGTTGATCTTGGAATAAAGTGTGATATATTGATATATCATGTTGAGTATCTTATCAATGGTTATTTAGATGATTTTGGAATACTAAATTTGATGTAGCTGAGGATCATAATGATTTTTCTAATTTTGATATTGATTATTAGATCATTATAATTTTGGAATTATTAGAAGAAAATTATTTAGGATATGATCTAAGAAAGAATCATTACAAAAAAATTAATTATTAGCGATGGCTAAATGCCGTCGCTAATAATCAATTTGCCGTCGCTAATTCTATTAAAAACGGAGTGCCATCGCTAATAAGCTATCAAAAAAATCTCTGACACTAAAGTAGGTTATTAGCAATGGCAAATGAGCCATTGCTAATAACCTTCTTAGTGACGATAATCCATCACTAATATTTTTTTTGAGATTCAAAATTAAAAAATTTAGAAAATATAGTAGCGACGGCTTTCCGTCGCTAATACTTTTAGTGACAGTATTTTCCATCACTAAAATCATCGCTAATAAAATATTTTTAATAATTATATTTATTAAAATCTATTATAATTTAATTAACAAGTAATTATATTTATGGATATTATACGAACTAATAATTAACTATCACCATCATAAATAAAAAAATTAATATTATATATTAAATTAAATTAAATTATATAAATAACATTGCTCAAATTTTAAATGTAATATATTAAAACTAAAAAAAACCAACGGAGATCATCCTCCTCCGACTTCTGCTCCTGCTCTTGCTCTTACTCCGATGCATCCGCTACAGCAGTAGGTGGATGAAAGCCAGATGTTCCAGCATCTTGTAATAAAAAAAATAAAATATTATTAATAACTTTAGAACTAAATTAATTAAAACTGTAAAACTATTGTAATTGATATGCCTCAAGCCTAAATCTTTACGGAAGAATATATTTTAATATACTACTTTGATTTTTGAATGGATGTTCTTACATATTTCATTCAATAATATCGAGCAATAGACATCCCCAACCAGTATTTCATCGGATGGTTAAGTTAAATTTTGACCTTCTGGATACTTTCTCCCTTTCGTTTGAAGCCTAAATCGATACGGATAGATATATTTTGATATACTTCTTCGATTCTTAAACAGATTATTCTTACATATTTCATTCGATGATACGAAGCTATAGACACCACCGACCAAATCTATTAGATGGTTAGCTTAAATTTTGATCTTTTTGTACCCCTCCCTTCCACCTCAAGCTTAAACCGACATGGAAGGATATATTTTGATATACTCTTTCGATTTTCAGTCGGATTGTTTCTACACATTTTATTCGATGATACGAACGTATCTACACCTCCATCCCATTTATCGGATAGGAAGATTGACTTTTAACCTCTAGATCTCCTTCTTCGGACTCAAGCCTAACTATGTGAAGCTTTTAAATATAAAAATTTAAAGTAAAAAAATTATTAATACTACTTGACTTACCTACTGTGATGGCTATGACAACGAGCTCAACTGATCGTACAGATGTAGATCTCAGAGAATCTCAACCATTGTATCGTGGATGGCATCTTGAAAGCTCTAAGGTCACTGACAAAGAAGCCTCTCCATGACCTCTTTGACATGTGCATCACCCTTCGTCTAGATCATCAAGGCTTGAGAGGAGGACGTCGAAAACTAGTGAGCTGTTGAAAGGTCGAAACTATGCCTGAACTCTATAACTTGACTCCTAGTAACCCCTCCGATGGCCCTGAGCCATCCTTCGAGGTCAAGGAGGGGCTGAAAGGATGGGTCCTTATCGTGCTGTACCACGACATACTCCGCATAATTCACCTACACAATTTAGAAATTTATTAGTGCTAATATATATATCAGTATATATAAAAATTTAATAAATAATATTTTATTTTATAGTGATCCATTTGGACCTAGAATCAAGTAATCACCGGATCCTCCTAGACTAGTGCATGGCCTCCCACAACTACAGCTGCCGTGGTACATGATCCAGCTGCCATGTCTACAATAAATAAAAAAATTAAGTTAATAAAAACTAACATATGATCAACTAAAAATGAGATTAATATAAGTTTAGAATTTTTACCAATCTATCTGCAATGATATGTGTGCCAACAAAGTTGCCGACGTGCTTGATCGGATCTTGCTGGGTGGCCCAATTCTGCTGGACCTAACAGAGGGCCTCCCAAATGTCTCTCCATATCTAATGATCTATGAAAGACTTTCAGTCTGATGGTGACTCGAAACTAGAGAATTCAATGGCGGACTATCTGAGGGGGTATAGCCGATCACAGAGCCGATGTGTGGTGACTTCCTCGAAGGTCCAACAGTCGACCTCCTCATCTTGAGGAGTCTCGAATTGGTAGTATGACTGCAAATAAAATATGGCATGTATCAATGTCTCTGAATACAAATATACTGTGAATTTAAACATTAAATACCTTTGACTTACCAAGAACATCTCCTATGTAGCATCACGAGCCCCCGACAACCAACTAGAGAACTCATTCACCGACCTCAGCATCAATCGTCAGACAATCTTGATGATGACATGAGACACCCCAAGCTCCCTAAATATACTGTAAAATTGATTTTGAGAAATAAATATTTATTCTAAAATGATAAATTTTTTTTAAAAATATTGCTCGAAGATCTAGTACTTACGTGTGGCTCCAAATGTGCACTAGCTCTCTATCCTCTGGTCGAGTCGGAGGTGCCGAGAGCTAGACGGGTCCTCTACCATGGCACTGAGGTGCAGAGCTGGCCGCTGCTTCATATGACTATGGGGTCAATGGTGATCTCACAGCATCCGAACCTGAGAGTAGCAAAAGATCATAAAAAATATTATATTAGATAGTACAAAATAAAATAACATAATAGAGAATTTTTAGTGTTAGATTTTACCTCGTGGTGTGGGTGCTGCAGAACCATATGAGCTGCTCACATGAAAGCTCTCTCCTCTGAAACTCTATCCTCTAGAGCTTTCTCCTCAGCTAGCATGGCTCTGTCCTTTAGAAGTACTTATCCTGTAATCTCTGAAAGTAAAAATAAATATATTCACAGATTAATTATATAAATTATAATATAGAAAGTAATATAATAATTAAAATGATACAAGATAAGTATGAAAAATAAATAAAATAATTAAAATTATTCAAAAATGGCTCCATCTATCCTGGGGCCAACTCCTGCTGCATGCCAGTCTTCTTCAACGTGCTAGAGTTGACTTCTTTGTCCTAGGGGTCGACTCCTTCCTTCCTAGGATTGACTACTCATCTTCCTCTGTAGATGTTTGGTACCCTTTGGATTCTTCTTCCGATTCCTCTTCTTCTATTTCTTCCTCTTCTTCATCTTCTTGGATAGGATGCTCCTTAAAAATAAACTCAGTATGATCTACCTCCTCATGTTGGCCATCATGTAGGAGAATTTTTGGAGCATTCAACTCTACATCTATTAAATACTGATGAACTCCTAATGTTTCATCCTCCTCAAAGCATTCTAGTAAATAGGGCTTTTCTTCTTCTTTTTTGAGCTCGTAATAAATGGCTCGAGACTTAATCTTACATACAGCCCACCAATCTTTTCTTCCTCTCTCTCTTGATGGAAAAGGAGTATAATATATTTGAACAGCTTATTAAGCTAGCATAAAGGGGTCATTGATATATGCTTTTGATCCATGTTTGATTTCAATAAGCCTGTACCTTAGATCAACCTTCATATAATTATCGGTATCAAACCATTGACACTTAAACAGAATGATACTATTACCTCCAAGGTAGGTCAATTTGATTACTACTTCGAGGATTCCATAATAGTCACTCTTCATCTTTGCCCACCAGCTATCCTTTATACACTCACAGCTATTTATTGTACTTTTATGATATCCATATTTCTGCATATGAAATTTGAAACCATTTATGTTACAGTCATTATAACATGTCACGTACTTTGTTGACCTATAATCTAATGGTCTTAGCTTCTTAGATATGGATTTGTCCCCTTTTATGACCTGCATATTATAAAAGAAATAAATTAGTAAAAATTAAAATAAATAAAATAACAATGGTCACTTATCAATTGATGGAATCAATTTACAAAGTTCTATGAGCATTGAGTGAAATTTCTTCCTCGATTGTCCCGTCTCAGTATCTTATCATATACTTAAATATATGCATAAGATAAGTATAAAATAATAAGTGATTAAAGAGTTGATATTATGATGGATACTTGCTTAATATATGAGTCGACCTCCATATAGTTTAACAAAACATATATCTCTACTTGTTGAATTTCAGTATCAGTTGATACCTGACAAACCTCGTGCCCAAATTCACAAGCAGAATAGGCAAATATTGAGATCTCCACCACTGATCCCTCACCACCATCATCATTTCGATCCACTCGAGTTAGTTTTGTCTACACATTAGGGTTAAAGTAGTGTTGATTGAAATTAAAAATATTTTCAATTAAAAGCCTCCACAATAGAACTTTCGATTTTGGCCTTATTTTTCACTTTCTTCTTAAGACTGTGCATGTATCTTTCAAATGGATACATCCATCTGTATTGTACTGATCCCCTGACCCTAATTTCATATGTCAGATGAATCACGAGGTGCTCCATGAAGTCGAAGAAACTAGGAGAGAATATCTCTCCAACTTACATATGTCTCACACTGCTAGGCTCAAGACTGGAGATCTGATTGGTGGATAGTTTGGTAGCATAAATATCTTTGAAGAAAAGACTAAGCTCGGTCAAAGAACTTCATATAAGGTTGGAAAGGAGATCATGCCAAATCAATGAGAGTAATCATTACATGAAGACATGATAGTCATGGTTCTTTAGCTCATACAATCTGCAATCTTTGATATTGACTCACCGAGCTAGATTACTTGTATAACCATCTAAAAATTTAAGATTTTTACACCATTCACAGACATCTTTCAACTGCTCTTTTGTTAAGGTGTAAGTTACTTTTGGCTTCAAAAATTTTTTTAGAGACTCCTCAACCAGTTCTAATAGAGGATGCTTGCATATATTCTTCATATTTGCTTGAACCTTGGGGTTGTCCTTTATTTTGCCCTTGACATCTATAATAGTGTAGAAAATATTATCAAAGATATTCTTCTCAATATGCATGACGTTAAAGTTATGACAAATCAAATTGATGGACTAGTATGGTAATTTTTAGAAGATTCTGCACTTCACCCAATTATGAGTTCTATCGAACTCCTGAGGTTTTTGCTTGTCAAATAGTATGCCAAACTGGACTTTATCCACTTGAGATACCCTCTGAAATACTTTCATTTCAGCAAGTCATGGGGGTGTCTTATTCTTCTTTATTTTATTTCTCCTGAAACTGTCCTGCTGCTTTTGAAAAGAATGATGTTCGAAGAGAAATTGACGATGACAATCAAACCAGCAGGGCTTACGACCATGCTCAAGTTGAAATACTTTTATATTCTCCATGCAATAGGGACATGCTAGTTTTTTATGAGTGCTCCAATCTAACAGTATCCCATGAGCAAAAAAATTACTAGTGGTCTACATTAATGCAGTCTTCATCATAAAATTCTACTTCTTTGATACATGAAAAGTACGTATGCTATTAGACCATAGGAATTTCAGCTCATCAATAAGAGGCCTTAGATATACATTAATGCTCCGACCAGAGTGTCATGGTCTAGGAATGACTAATGTAAGAAAGATGTTATATTCTTTCATGCACATTTTAAGTGGCAAATTGTATGGAGTAATAAAGACTGGCCAACATGAATAAGGAGCCGCTGCATGGCTGAACGGTATAAATTCATCGATAAATAGACCCAATCTAACATTGCGTGGTTCTGAAGCAAATAAAGGATGGTAAGCATTAAATTTGTTCCATACATTACTGTCCGATGGATGAGTCATCATATGAGAGTGCTTGTGAATCCCTTCTTTGTGCCATCTAATCTATTTGGCAGTACTCTTGGGTAAATGAGCCTCCGAAGCCTAAGACTAAGGGGAAGATATCGAAGAAGCTTGTATGGTATGTCCTTTTGATTTCTATCCTTTTGCTTCGGCTTAAATCAACTTTCACCGCATATATCACATGAGCTCTTTGATTGATCCTTCTTATAAAAAAATATGCAATCATTACAACATATATCCATCTTCTTATATCCCATGCCTAACCTTTTTATCATTTTCTTTGAAGCATAAAAACTTCCAACAAGCTTCTCATTCTTCGATAGCATTTTCTTTATGATTGCTATCATTCTGTCATAATAATTGACTGTCATATTAAAATTGATCTTCAAGTTCAATAATTCTATCATAGCCAATAATACAGTATGTGTTTTACATTCTGACCATAGTGGTTCATCAGTATCTCTCAGTATTCGATAGAAATCACCACTGCAAGATTCTGGATCATCCTCCACATCTTAATTAAATTCAGGACCAACATCATCCATAACCATATCTATCATTCTATCTATGTCCATGTCTTGCTCATTTCTAATACTTGCAACTGTCTCCTACATCTCTCTATGCAGGTACTAATACTTATAGTTGGACATAAACTCACTCTTATATAAATGGACAATCATTGTATCCCTATCAAGTATTTTTCTATTGCCATATCTCTTACAAGGACAACAAGTCCGTCCTTGATGTAAGAGTGTCACATTTTCAAAAGCATACTCACAGAAATACTCTATATCTTTCTTATATTTAGTACAAATCATCCCATCGACTATTCGATGGTCCATCCAATTATAGTCCATGGTGCACTATTTAAAAATTTTTTATATATAAATAAAAGATAATTGCTAAATGATTATTTTAATATTTTGAATGGCTTATATAATAATTATATCCTACCATCAACTATTAAGTATAGAAGATCTTATCCCGTTCAAAAATTATATTAATTCTATAGATCAAGTACAGTAATTAAATAATATGTAATAAGGATCGAAAAAAATTTTGACAGCATCTTCTCTTAGTTCTCTCCCACATAACATAAGATATATGAGGAGAATTAAAGAAAAATACTATCCAAATTTTTTTTCGAACTCTCACCATGCCGTTTGATTACTATATTGACCTATAGAATTAATTATATTTCTCAAACTGTTCATATTGGACAATCAATTGATCAATGTACATAATTTTTTTATCTATACAAAAATATATAAATATATGAATACCATAGAACATGTACATTAATCAAAAGATAGATTTATGATTATATGCAATACAATATTTTTAAAATTTTTAAATTAGTGGATTCTAAAGTATAGAGCATCATTGCGAACAGGGACGGTCGGGACGTACGTCTCACACATGCGGACTTGGAACATGCCAGACGACTAGGCCATGCGAGCACACGAGCATAGCATCCGGATAAATTCCATCTTGAAGGTTTCAAAGTACTAAGTGACATTGCAAATAAGGTTGAAAATGGATCGGGGTGGGCCAGGCCATACCCCTCTTTGAGTTCGGTCCGAAAATTTTTTTTGGACTTCAAACCGGGCTTAGAACCTAGAATCTAATCATCAAGTTGCTCTGACCACCAGTAAAGTAGATGAACAGATCAGAGTCGGTCCGACCTCAAACCTCTACCATTGAAGGCAGTAGAACTACTCTCATCGAAAAGCTTTCTGAAGTGGTTCCACTTTTCGAGAATAATATTAATTTAAATAATATTATTAATAATATTATTTAAATTAATAATATTATTAATTAAAATATTATTAATATTTTAATTAATAATATTTAAATTTAAATATTATTAATTTAAAATAATCAGATAAATCTAATTTTAAATATTTAAAATTTAAAAAGGTGGAAACGGGATGTAGCAATGGTGATGGAGCCATCGCCGTCGCTAATATTCACCTGCGTAGGTTTAGCGGTGGTGCGGTGCTCCGATGACTGGCACTCCGAAGGGTGGTGGTAGGGGTGCGGGTCTGGTGGCGCGGTGGGGGAACAAAGGAGGAGGTGGGGGAAGAAGGGAGAGGCAGGGCACAGTCGATCAGACAAGGAGAAGCCCGATCTGGCGGGGCACAGTTGTGGGGAAGGAAAAGGAGAGGCCAGAAAGAAGAGGGGAGGCTGGGTGGTGGGATGCCGGCTCTGGGATGCGGCTGACAGCACTGGGAAAGAAAGGGATGGGGGCTCAGGATACTTCGATCCGATGCGGGGATGCCAGATCTGAGGTGGGGATGGTGGTGCGAAGCTAGGGGGAGGAGGTCGGGGGCTCTGACGGTGCGACAGGAGAAAATGGCGATCGGAGAGAGGGAACCAATGGGAGAGCAAGGGGAGGGTTTCTGTGAGCCCATTGAAAACCAGGGGGAGGAGGTTATTAGGGCTTAATTATTAATGACGGTAATATTTCATCATTAATACCATTGTTAATAATAATTTAATTATTAGCTACGGTCTTGTCATTGCTATTAACAAAATCATCATCGCTAATAATTATTTAAACTTATTACGATGAAAATTTTTTTTATCGCAATAATTTATCGATAAATGCTTTTATTAGTGATGGCTTATTAGCTGTCGCTAATAGTCTATTTTTTTGTAGTGAATTATATCGTATAAGAAAAAAATATTTTTCGAACATTGAACCTATAAGAGGATCTTATATATAACTCACATGTAAATAGAAAGTATATTTGATTCTATTGGTGAGTTGGATTTCATTGTGAGAGTATAACATAAAGAATATTCAAATTTAGAGATATGGTCACTAGGGATTGTGACAGAGATAATTTATATGGTTTGAATTTCGATGGATAATTTGTATTTCAAATTGTAATTTAAAAAATTAACTATCTATAATTTTATCGATTCTGAAATTATTTAGCAAACTCGAGAAATTTATTAAATTTAGATTAGAGTGTGTACCCAAAGCATGACGATTTAAACGAAGATGTTAGGATAAAAAATTTAATTTTTTTTAATAAAAAAAATTATTTAGAAGCTTTAGATAAAAAATTTATAATATTAAAATTATTAATTTTATAGTATATTAATTTTGAAAATAAAATTATTTTAAGGAGAAAGAATATTAGAGCCCGAGCTACTAACTGTCCTGAGTCCCGTAGGCCAAACCGTGCGCAGATCTCAGAGCGATATTAAGAAAAAGTGGGAGAAGGGGAAGAAGAGGACCGATTGGGAGTCTTCTTCTCTTCTCGATTACCGTCAGAAAAATCAGAATAAAACCCACTAAAAGTCGACTTATAATCTTGATTTTAACCTATAAGTAGAGATCCCTTCTTCCTTGATTCCCACCCCGCATTGCTTGAAAAAAAAATCGCCATCGATCCTCCAAGATTTTGCTCCGAGTTTTCCTAGGTTCTTGCTGGAAGAGATCACTGGTTTCCTTCTTTTTGGTGTCGCTAGACAAAGTAGCCCTCCTTCCTCTTCTTCTCCTTTGTTTCCAAGCCCTTCATCTATCATCATCGCCGGATTTGGTCCAATGAAGTCACCAGATTAAGCATGAACAGGGCCTCCCCTGTTTCATGCCTTTCTTTCTTTATTTTGGCTCTCCGACCAACACCGATGAAGGTCGTGACCGGGATTGCCACTGTGACTGTCGGTGGGCACTACCTTGGGTGGCCGGCCCTGGATTTTTTTTCCTCCACTTAAAACTTGAGAGGAAGAGAGGTAAGGAACAAGGGGGCGGTCCCCTGTTTGAACAAAGAAGCAAAAAAAGACGTGAGCTAAAGAAGGAAAAGAAAAAAAAAGAAAAAGAAGATAAAAAGAAAAGGGAAAGAAAAAAAAAGAGGAAGATTCTCCCTATAAGTTTCTCCCATTATTTTTTTTCTCTAAATTTTTTTCTCTCTTCATTGAATTTTATCTTTAGAGATTTTATGGACCAGTGGAGGATCCAAGTACATGATAGATTTGAGTTGACATTAGGAGGTGTCTTGGATTAGGTTATGAGATCCGGGGTCGGGCTAGCATCGTGAAACCATTTATTCTGATTTTCTATAATTTTTTATCAGGAATCCTTGATATTACAATCGATTTGATGGTGAGGATTGGCTCTATAGATGAGCAATTACCGAAATAAGATGGTGTTGAGTCAAATACTTTGCCTCGAGTTCATAGATCAAGAAGTTCATCAATTACTGTATTTGAATCAATCATTGATAAAAGTAAGGGTTCTTCAACACGATCATTTATGTATTTATAGAAATTAAATCTATATGATTGATGGATCTTTTATATCTATTTGATATGTGTATTACTTGTTGTTGAATTGATATTATTTGAATCATGATTAATTGGTGCTTAATGATTGCTAAGTAAGAAAACATAATATAACATAATTGATGAGATAGGTGGCATCTAAGTTAGCTAGTCATGAAGAAACATGGTGTATATGCTGGGTCACTCTTGGACTAAGGTGCGGCTTGGCCTGTCAAGGGCTGGAGTATGACTATAACTAATCTAATATCAAAAATCAGACAATAACTACTTTGATAATAATATGGATGGGCATGGACGGTGTTTGGACTGTTTGGCCATGCAAAAAATATGGTATATATGCTAGGCAGCCTCGAGTTGGGGTGCAATATCATGTTTGGCCGACCACAGGCTAGAGCATGATTGTAATTAATCTAATATTGAAAAGATAAATATAAAGCGTGGGAAAGGAAAGCATGTGGATAGTCGGTCATGTGTGAAACATGGCGTATCAACCATGGACTGAAGTGTTTGACCTGTCATGGGCTGAAGTACAGTTGTGACTAGCCCAATACTGAAATCAAATCAAAATGATGAACCATATTTAATAGAAGGATATTAGGGCTAGCTGGTACATATGAAATATGGTATTATGATGTCAGCCATGGGCTAAAATATGGTTATCGGCCATAGGCGGAAACATGGTGGCCTACCATGGGTTGAAGCATGAGTGGATCTAGTCGAATACCGAAATAATAATGCTATTTGGATTAGAACTATGTTAATCAATCTCATTGAATTATTATTGAATAGAATTATTGATTATGATATGTGACATATTTAATAGAATTACATATGATGATATTATTCAATTATCATATTGATGATATGTGAATCTTATTATTTTTCTATTGATGATGTATGAATCTTATTATTTTTTTATCAATTATATATATTTATTAAAAAATATTTTATATTCATGATGGTGTGAGTGTGGGGAGATTCTTACTGAGCTGTTAAGCTCACACCTTCTTTTTCTTCAGACCTGCGGATGCATAGTATCGATCGGGTTGGGTGCGGAGTTTCGAGCGATGGAGTCTTTAGTTAGTTAGTTAGTTGATTTTTTTTGATACCAAATAAATGTTTCAATTTTGTGAACACTATTCAATAAAGATGGTTTGGTTTGATTTGATAAATATGATTGAAACTTTATAATTCTCTCAATAATCTTGTAGACTTGTTTATTATTTAGGCCTTGTATAGTATTTTGTTGCAAAAAGTATTAAATTATGTATTTGGTAATAAAAATGAGCAATGAAATTATATCCCATCACCAAAAATATTATTCAAGAGATATGTTGCGACAAATTCTTATTTTATTATTTTATGATACTTACAAGCGATAAATTTTGATTGATAGAAAAATAAATTGACTATTTACTACCGCCATCTCCACTATGTCTTTGTAATTACCACAATCTTTACTATTGCAGCCAATCTCTAGTGAGATGGTCGGATGTGGGCCGAGTTGTAGTGCTTGAGTGGTGAATGGCAAGAAACCTGCAAAATAAGTTCTCTTACCAGAAAGTGTCTGATGGGGGACCCTCCGATACTTAAGTTAGTCAAAAAAAGAACACAGTCAAGAGCCAAAAGCGAGAGCAAAAGCTTGTAACTCAAAAACTCACCAGGTCTCCCATAACTTATACTTTATATAGCATGAAAAAAGTCGTTACTATATAACCCTCATCTCTGAATATTCAGAATGTGGGAGTTATAGTATTTATTGAATGGTTACCTCATTAACTACTATTAAGGCCGAGTAATGGGCCACTTGTGGATGACTATCGCACTCCACATTCATAAGTAGTTAGTATTCGTATCAGATAACTGTCGCTTCATCTTCAGATGCACGTGCAAGATTTAGATAGTCGGTATAATGTCGAGAAAGTTGATCGATCAAGTGCTGACTATGTGTTGAATCGTTATTGGCCAATCATCAGTTGTATGTTGGATAAAGTCAGTCAAATGCTGACTTTGTTGGATCCTATCAATATAAGTCAGTTTGATCCGTAACATAGTGTGCTTAGTCGGTAGGAACGTGAGGAGGAGAGATAATCGACTAGGCGACAAGAATCTACCCCAATATTTACCACCATCCATGTTCATCTTTTCAAAAAAATTAACTATATCAAATATATTTATATCTTCTAAAATATAAAAAAATATAAATAATATAAATAATTTTTTTTTTTGTTTTTGAAAATGTAAAAATGAAAGTAATGCTAAATGGTATTTGAATTTAGTTTTGATTATTTCTGTTTCTACAAAGTAAAACAAATATTAAACAAATCATCTAGATACTAGCTTGGTCCTAAAATCCTCGGCTTCGATATTAGCAAGAAGAGAAATTCTTTGTGCACCACGGGTGGTGTAGAAAATCAGATATGGAGTGCACCTTTTTGTCTGATTGGTCTATATAGTCACTGCTTTTCATTGCGCATATAATACCTGCAGGTTGGTTTTTTCGTTTAAAAATTTTGTATGACAAAAATATCCTTATATTTTGAAAAAATTATGACATCCAGTGACGTATTATGGCCCAGAGTATCATCATATAGCCTAGGATATCATAATATGGAAGGGATATTTTTGTCCAACCACTTTCTAATGCGTATTTAATGTCTGCAGCTTTACTTTTTCGTTTAAAAATTTTGAATGACGAAAATATCTCTAGTTTTTGAAAAAAATTATGACATCCTGTGTATATTATGTCATCCTGTGATAAGAATTATGATTTTCTGATGCAAGATATCATAATTGATATAAGATATCATAATTTTACCAAAAAATAGAGATATTTTCGTCATACTCCTATTTTTTAAACGAAAAAGTCAATGTACAGACATTAAATATGTGTTGGAAAGCGATGACTGCGTGAACCAATTAGATAAGACAGTGTGCCCGATATCGAATTTTCTATACCACTTGTGGTGCACAAAGAATTTGCCTTAGTAGGAAAGCAACTTTTGATACCGGAGTTGGTGGAACATTTGAAGCTTCGTCGCAGGCCTTTCCTTCTTGAATGCCCAATAACCTCCTCATGAGGAGACCTCCTCTCCTCTCTTTCTATATCGTGGTTAACTTCTCATCCGTTTAGTCCCAAGGTCCTTCCACAAACGACTAGAAAAAGCATGAAGGTACGTACGGCCAACTCGACCTTCTTCCTCATATATTTATTCTGACACCGCATGAAAATATACTGCTGGTTGAATGGCAGCACTATTTTCTTAGGGTATCTATAGGACTCATTTTTGTTTGCTATCGGATCAACTCAACATCATTCCATAGTAAATTACTAAAATTTAATATAGTTTCATCAGTTGCTTGCGATTCTTGCATGGTGATATATGCATATACTTGTGTTCGCAGAAGCAGATTGTGATCAAGGTGCAGATGAACTGCGGCAAGTGCCGGAGCAAGGCTATGAAGTTGGCTGCATCAGCAGATGGTACCTTACCGAACTCTTGAGACTCATCTTTGATGAATATATAAATTAGAAATCAGAGAAGATTATAATTATTCCTATCCTCTCGCAATATATATATATATATATATATATATATATATATATATGGACTCATGATGTTAACCTCCAATTGGTACAATTTTTTTTTCCTTTTTAATATGACAGGCGTTGATTCTATTAAGATAGATGGGGAGGACAAGAACCAGTTGGTGGTCATCGGAGAAGGCGTCGATCCTGTTATCTTGACAGGCATTTTGAGGAAGAAGATGGGCCATTCTGAGATTGTTAAAGTGGAGGAAATGAAGAAGGGTGATGGAGAAACGAAATCAGAGAAACCGAAGGTTGAGCCTAACATTGCATGGTATGGTTACCCCACAACTCAACCCATGGTAGTGTACGATGTGCCATATGATTCAATTCCCAGTGGCTGTTTCATCTTGTAAATTATGTATCACTGGGATCATCCATTGGTTTTGCTGGTTTTTACTACGAGGACTTCCAAATATTTGTATAGCATGTTGTGCGTGAAGAGAATAGAGTAGGTTGGTGCTGCAGCCACTCAACTACCTATACAGCCCTTTCAATATAATGACTGAATATTTCAAATTTATATAAAAGCTTGTTATGGTTCTTGTCTAATACAAAGGGGCAGCTCCCAGCTACCTCCCGTTCAGTTTCAAATGTGTACATATAAATATGCAAGCTTGGTATGCGTATTGTTATAATATTGATTTTGTTCATCTTGCTGATCTGATGCTGAGTGCTTTGATGCTGTACAAGAGATTTTTAATCTAATCTTCTGGCCTGAAGCCCAAACTGCTGGGGATTAAGCTTATAGACTTTAAAACTTTTTTATTTTAAAAGAAAAAGTTTGAAGGTACAAGTTTTCACCAAAAATATGACATATCGAAATGGTTACTGTTTTTGCTTAAAAACAAGGTTTCTTTCATCAACAATCGAATCAATGTGCAAACCCGGAAGACGTGTAATCTCTGTGGGTCCGACACATTAATTGGACCATTGGTTGTCAACGTCCACGCAGGTAACTACAATTCTAAAACTCAGGATTTAAAAGGTCAAGATTTAATAGAACCTAGTATTTTGAGCTTGGACGTGTGCGCTTTGTGTCCAAGAAGGCGTACATATTGGAAAATGCCTGTAAATAGCTGGAAGTGTGACTGCTAAGGTTCATGAAGGCAATGACGCTCGGAGAATTTCAAGCGGTCAATTACGAGGAATGCCTAGGTGGGGAGAAATTATTAGATAGATTCATTTTACCAGGCAAATTCTATAAAAAATTCACACATGAGTTGAATTTTTGTTAATTACTAATCCTGATGGATCGTGATTGATTGTGAGATGAAAAAGGAGCCGATCAAAATCTACAAAAAGCTTTGCCACCAATAGAACTTTGGTTGCCGCATGGCTTGATTTTTCTATCCAAGACAATGAGTTTGTTGAATATTAAATGACTTGTACGAGAGTTCACTAAGAGGATGGGAAGTTATTTTCATAAGCATTGGCTGTCGACGGGCAATTAAATTGCTGATCAAGAGAATGTTGCTTTAGTTGTCGATCGCTATTTAATCTCTTTCCTCACAAAAATCCCAACACTAGACAACAAAATTTTTTAGACTCCCTAGAAGAGCTTTGTCTAGGTCTAGATGTACACTTTTACTCACTACAAAATAACTAGTATTAATGACAATTACGCATATATCGCCTCTGAAAGGCTGCCACTAATACCTCATTCTCATTAGTGGGTAAAAATTTGATGCCAAAATCACTTGTAGTGGCGAATGAGAGTCATCGCCACTACTAATACTACTTTTTAATGACTGTTTGATTTATTGTCTAACCAAAAAGAAATTATCACAAAAGTGATGATAATTAATATATCACCACTAATATAATACTTAATAGGTGATGATAATAGCACATCATTAATGTTGTAGTTATTAGTGGTAACAACATACTAATGTCACAAATATTATGAGTATTTGTGATGTTGTATTAATCATCATCACTAATTACAAGGGCATTGATGGCCATGTCATTTGTTGACACTAATACAATGCTGCATTAGAAAGAAAATTTAATTTTCACACCAATAAGGGTGATCTGGTTTGAAAGAAAAAAGAATTTTTTCAATCCATAAAATCAAATCTTGCAAAAAAATTATAAGAAAAGAATTTTTTTTTAATCTACAAAATTAAAAGAGATTTCAAGCACATATTGGCATTTTTATCCATATCTAAGCCCTCTATTTCCCACATGTAGTCAATTTCATTCCTTAAAATTGTCTACTGACATGATTTAATTCAATTTTAGAATCTCTAGCCAAAGGTAGTATACTTTACATTATCTTTAATTGCTAATACTTTTTTAGAAAGGTTTACTCCCCTAAA
This sequence comes from Elaeis guineensis, assembly GCF_000442705.2. Taxonomy (NCBI): domain Eukaryota; kingdom Viridiplantae; phylum Streptophyta; class Magnoliopsida; order Arecales; family Arecaceae; genus Elaeis; species Elaeis guineensis. The sequence goes on from NC_026000.2 coordinate 18,265,730, forward strand.
AGTTCTCTTAATGATCTTTTCCTAGATGAAAATATTCTATCATAATTCAACATCCAAATATCTCTCTCTCTCAATAACACAAAAATTGACGCCCAACAACTCTCTACCTTTCACACACCCAATTTTTTTTGGTCATTAAAATCTACATCTCTAAAATCTACCTCTTTCTTATAATCCATAGGTGGAAACATTTTACCATATTATAATTTTTTTTAAAAAAAATTATATCCCTATAAACTCTTATAAATGATTTTTCTTTATGTTGAAGTATTCCACCTTATTTCAAACTCTTTACAATCTTTTATTTCAAGACTCTCAAAAAATAAGGCACCTAAACCCCTCTACCTCTCCCACACGCCATCCCATGCTCCACTGTATTTTCATTTATTTGTTGGCAATTAGAGTCCACACCTTAAAAAACCATATGTCAAGATCACATGCCCCATCTATCATTTTCTTTTTTTTGAAAAAAAGAGTCTAAATTTCTAAAAACTCTTTCTTATGATGATTTTTCTTATCTATCTCAAAGGCATGCCTTCTAGCATGGTTTCTTATGATCTAATGTGAGGAAGCTAAAGTGCAACAAGAAGAAATGCAAAATAATTTTGAAGCAAAATTTTAACAACTTGCTACTTTATTTGAGCGATTCACTCGAGACATGATTTCTCATCCACGTTCGAGTTCATCCTCATCACAATCCCCTACTGACTAGGTAAATATAATAGTTAACATCATTAATTAGTTAGTTTTCTTTACTAACTTTTATAATTTTATCTTAAGCTTGTATGATAAATTCATTTATAGCTTACAAGTTGGTACTTAAGTTAATTGATATATATATTTTTTTGTTTGTGTAGGGACTCGGTGTGTGATTGAGCTTCATTGGATGATAAATGGATGCCACTCCTTTTGGTTACATACTTAACAGTTGCTAGCTAGTCGCTAGTTGATGTATTAAGAAAACAAATCTTAATTTATGTTATGTGCATTTAACACTTAAAATTAAAATTTAGATGAAGACTTGTATTACAGATATTTTAGAGATGCACATGCATGGATTTGGAACTATATTTTTATTGGATGATGTGTATTTTGATTTTTTAAGAATATTTTATAATTATGTGAATGGATATAGTTTTTATAACTTATGTATGGTTATTATATACGTTGATAGAATAAATTCTATTTGCAAGGAATTATACAGATAGAGATGGATATTACAGATCCATAAGTGAAAAAAAATTATTATATAAAATCTAAATAGTAATAAATAAAATTACATTTATAGTAATGAGTACTACCATTAATGTTATAATTTTTTTATCATGACATCGATACTTGTCATCACTAAAAAATAATTCTTTTAATGACGACAAAAATGGTCATTAGTTATGATGGAGTAATAGTGGCACCAATAGGTTGTCACAATTAATTTCATACCTAATGATGAAAAATATCATAACAGATAAGTTAGTCTATTAATGGCATATTGTCATAAAAGTATAACTTATAGTGGCAATAGTTTGCATCACTGCTTGTTTGTATATCAATGACAGTATTAGATTGTCATATATAGTACGATCGATGGCGATAAGGTATTAGTCACCACTAAAACTATTAGTGATGGTCATTTTACTCACAGCCATTTTGATCACCATTAATAATTTTAGTAGCGATATTTAGACCTTTTTGTGATGACTTTGGATACCACTAAAGAGCTAAATTCTTGTAGTGTCCATGTTCTGCCATTTTATCTAGTTTTCGGTAGATTCATCATCAAGAATCTTTTCTTGTTGTTGATATCTTCTGACTGAAAGAATTTTTTTTCTAATGTTGGATTCCTATATCAATGTATCTTTTTCTTCTTGAGAAAAAGCGGAGACTAATGATTATGAACCATTAGTCACCAATTTATTCATAAAAGAGAAAATTATATAGTGTAAGCTGCAAGATGCTGCAGTTGGGCATACAAAAAATCGAAAGAATATATAGACTCTCTTGAGAGGAGACATAAGGAACCAAAGAAAACAAGGATAATGATAAACAAAAGGGTTGAAAGAGACTCAGAACAAAGATGTACAATGAAAGAGATCACTAGGTCACAAGCTGCCTAATTCTCCATTATTGTCTCTCCAAATAAAAGCATCTGTTAGCAGCACCAAGATAGGCCTAAGGATGGAAAAATAAACAATTTTTTGGGACTTAGAGCAATAGAAACATAGATTCGACAAAAGCCTTTCCATCCAAGAACAGAGAGTTGAAATAGAGAAAATAAAATACAGTCCAACATCCCTGACATCCTCTGCAACCATCTCAAGTTGTGAAATCACAAAATAAAATTGGAGGCACCCCTCTATAGTTGTAGTTGATGAGCAAAGCAATCTTCAAACAGTTAAGAACTCAAGCATCAGTTTGTTACCACACAACAAAGATTAGTCGTTAAAAAAATTAATCAATTTGGAGTAGACAATAATAGGGGTGGAAGCTCGGTTTGGAAAGATTCTAATATTTCTCTTCTTCCCACAGCATCACATCAGAGTAGCAATAAGCATAAGAGTAGCAATAAGCATAAGAATGATTGGGGGTACAGACTGTAAAGTTGTTTCTCAACCAAGAAGAGTAGAAATGCCTGAGATCTAAGGAAAAGAAACAGAGAGAAACGTGCAAAGCTGATTCCAAAGAAAGGTAGCAAGAGGGCAAGTAAGGAAGATGTACTCCATGGTCTCTGAAGAGTCTCCACATTGGTAGCAACCATCAAAAAACTTGCCTATTTTATAGAATATATTTTCTCTAGTGCTCAGCTTGTCAAAAAGAGCCAGCCAAATATAGCATTTGAATTTTAGAGGGGCCTTAATGCTCCATAGAGTAGTGGCCAGCTCTCATTTTAAGCCCTTAGAGTTTGAAAAAATATAAAGAGAACCAAAATTAAATTCACCCAAAGAAGTTAGTAGCGAACAATGTTATCCTAACATGTACTGATTTGGAAGTCAGTAAGGTATTGAGTTGAACCAACTCAGAATGGGTAGTCGATGATCAGGAGGAATAAAGTCTTAAATTCTTAGAGTTCCTTCTAATATTGAAAACTTAGCAGCAGGCCATAATTTAAGTTTACAAGCTTCATAGATGTTAGGGTAGAGAAGGTATATAGGTGCAGAGAGAATTCAAATATCCTTTCAAAATAAGACTTTCAACCCACTTTTTACCAAGAATCTAACTCTATTCCAAAAGTGCAGAAGGCAGCCAACAATATCCTTCTTAGGTTTAGAGCAATTCCTCTTTGGCTTTGAACAAGTAGATAACTTTATTCTTTTAAAGTAGAAGCCAGAGATTAGACTTTTCTAGGATGCCGATTCACTTGATAACACTCACCAGCCCTATTTAGCAAAAAGGGCTCAGTTAAGGTTTTTAAGATTTTAGATGCCCAGACCACCCTCATCTTTTGGCAAGCAGATTTTTTGCCAATTAACTTTACAATCAAGGCTACTGCAAGAATCAAAACCCTTCTAGAGAAAAGCTCGATGGATTTTATTAATTTTATTAATAAGCCAAGTGGGAATCTTGAAGAAGAAGAGATAGTAAATCGGGAGGGTAGTCAACACGGCATTAATCAAAACAAGTCTGCCATCGAAGAAGAGAATCTTTTCTTTTGAAACCGATAATTTAGACTCAAATTTCTGAAGTAGAGATGGCCAATCTATTCTTTTGAGCCTACTGTATCTCGAAGAAAAACCAAGATAGATGATGACAGGGAGGTGAGACCATAATTTAGCCTAGAAGCACATTGCTCATGTAGGCAATGGTCATGGCCAATTGGGATTATAACACTTCTATGAAAGTTAATAGAGAGACATTGATCAGTTCAAATGAATAGAGCAGAATCTTAAGAGTAGATGTATTAGCTATCTCCGTCTTTGCAGAATAAGCATATCATCGACATACTAGAGAATCTTAAATCCACTAACTAAGCAAAAATTTCTCAAGCTATGAAAAAGATTAGAAGATGCTACATTGTTCAATAGCTTGGCTAAAGTATCCATGGCCCAAATGAAAAGATAAGCGGATAAGAGGTCTCCCTGATGGATATCACATCTTTAGTGAATCCAGCTACCAGGATCATCATTTATGAGGAAAGCCACCTTCAAAGAAGAGAATATTTTCCATCTAACCAATCCACTTGAAGGGAAATCCCAAAATTTTAGTAAGCTAATAAGATAGTGAATGTTTAGGTTATCTAAGGCCTTGCTAAAATGTAGCTTGTAGAAGACTCCATTTTGAGAAGATTTGCAAGAATGATGAAGAACTTCATAACCATTGAGGACGTTGTCTAGGATAGATCTTTCTTTGATTTAAGTAGATTGTGAATGATCAGTGGAGTTTATGAAAGGATGTAATATGTTGGCCAACACCTTAGTAATCACTTTAATGTAGCTGTAAATCAAGTTGATTGGTCTAAATTTAGGAGTCAAAGGAGCCTCATTCTTTGGGATAAATGCCAAGAAAGCAAAGTCTAGATAGACTCAAATTATGATCGTGTAGCTGGTTACAGAGAAGAATGAGATCTTTAGAGACAAGATCCCAATAGTGTTGAAAAAACAACAATAAAAAACTATTTGGTCCAAGGCTTTTATCGGCCTTGAAACTAAAGACAAACCTGCTTTATTTCTTCATTGAGAAAGGAGACCCAAGAGAACTGAGGTCTAGGCCATTTGAGAGTACGAAAAGATTCCAATTAAAGCCAATCAACGCCTAAGAAGGTTCAGCAAAGAGCTCTTTGAAAAAAGGCCACAAAGGCCTTCTTAAATGACGGTGTTTCATTTAGCTAGCCCACTAGCATAATTTACAACCAATTAATATCATTATATTATGTTAATTTTTTACACAAGCATCATAACTATATGACCATCATAGGAAGGGCTAAAAATTGGAGGGTAAACTACTGTTCGGCACTCGTGAACATTTTTTCTTTTGTTTCAAAGCATAACCATGTTGAGGACCAACACTATAAGAAATCTGAGTTTTAGTGATGAAATTTTAGTGATGAAAATATTTTTTATTACAAATAAATATATTTTTATGATAAAAAAAATTTCATTACAAAAAATTAAGTATTTACGATGAAAAAAATTTTTATCATAAAAAGTTAAATCTTTTGCGACGAAATTATACTTTTCGTTGCTAGAAGTAAATTTTTAACGGCAAAATTTTTTTCGTCGCTAGAGTTTTTATTTTTTTATGATGAAATAAATTTTTTATCATCAAAAATAAAATTATTTACTATGAAAAAAATTTCATCGCTAAAAATTAAATTATTTGTGATGAAATAATTTTTGTTGTAAAAAATACAGTTTTTGTGATAAAATTTTTTATATTTGATGACGAAAATATTTCGTTGCTAAATGTTATTTTATTGAAAAAAAGTTTAATTTTTTACGATAAAATTCTAATTTTCACTGTTAGAAGTATATTTTTTTTAATGATGAAATATTTTTTTCATTGCTAGAGTTTTACTTTTTTACGATGAAATAAATTTTTCATCATCAAAAAAAATTATTTATGATGAAATAAATTTTTCATCGCTAAAAATTATCATTTGTGATGAAAAAATTTTCGTAATAAAAAAATATAATTTTTGCGATAAAATTTTTATATTTGGTGACGAAATAATTTCATCGTTAAAGATTGTTTAGCTAGAAAAAAAATATTATTTTAGGGCAAAATTTTACCCCAAAATGCAAGATCTCCCTCTCGCTGTCCCACGCCACCGACACATCGCTCCCTTCCTAGTCGAGCTCGACGCCGGCCGTCGTCCTCCCTCCCCGATTGAGCACGCCATTGATCGGGTTGAAGTCCTCCTCGGTCGGCATCCTCCCTCCATGCCACCGTGCCGAATGTCGCCGATCTTTCTCTCGCTCTCTCATGCCGCTGCCATCGGTCCTCTTCTTCCCTCCCTGATCAACCTCAGCGCTGGCTGTCGTCCTCCCTCTCCGGTTGAGCACGCACTGACCGGGTTGAAGACCTCCTCGATCGGCATCCTCCCTCCATGCCATCGTGCCAACCGATTTGCCCATCTCTCGCTCTCTCATGCCGTCGCCTTCGGTCCTCTTCCTCCCCCCCAGTCGAGCTTGGCGCCGACCATCATCCTCCCTCCCCGGTCGAGTGTGCCACCGATCAGGTTGAAATTCTCTCCAATCGGCATCCTCTCTCCATGCCACCGTGTTGGTCGAGTCGCTCGTCTCTTGCTCTCTCACACCGCCACCACCGGTCCTCTTCCTCCCTCTCCGATTGAGCTCGACGTCGGTCGTCGTCCTCCCTCCTCAATCGAGCACGCCACCAGTCGGATTGAAACCATCCATGCCACCACACCATCCGAATCGAGGCCACTGCCATCATCCTCCTTCCATGCCATCGTGCCGGCCGAATCGAGGCCATCACTGTCATCCTCCCTCCACCACTGCCATCATCTTCCTCCCCAATTTCTCCCTCTCCCTCCCTCTCTCTCTCCCTCTCTTCCTCTCTTACGGTTGTTCCTTCGCCATGCCGCCATCACCATCACCACACCATCGCTGCCGTCACCGTCGTCCCTCTTTGAAGTCCATCAGGCTGCGATCTCTTAGGTATATACGGCTCTCTCTGGCTCTCTCTGGCTGTGTCTCTCTCTCTTACAGTCCATCTGTAGGTCACTGCCGTCGTCGTCGCTGCACAGCCATCGGTGTCCGCTTATCTCGATACCCATCTCTCTCTCTCTCTGTAGGTTCACGGAAGAGTTGGAAGATCAGACCAAAAAATTTAATTTTTTTAAATTTTTTTAAATTTTTATAAATTTTTAAATTTTTGTTCTTCCTTTTTAATTGATTTTAGTCATTAGGCATGATTATTTGTTGTTCTACTCTGAAGCATAGATCATGATCTGAAAATAGTTTAAAAATAATAATAATAATATATTAATTATAGCATAACAAATTTATAAACCTTAGAATTTTTATTCGAGGATAGCATGCATGAATCAATATTTATCCTTTAATAGAAAAAAAATATTGGTGCTATACACACTATCCTCGAATTATCCTTGTGGACAGTTTGGGCACGTGAAGGAATTTTATATTGCATACCATGTGCTTCAACATCGGAGAGTTTTGTCAGTATTTTTGGTCATATTCTTTGGATACATAGCACAATTTTAGTGTTTGTGTATCTGAAAAACTACGTCGAAATATTATCGAAATTTTTTTGGTGTAGAAACATGTATTGCAATATTAAATTCTTGCGTTCCTGAATGGGATAGGATTATCACCTTATAGACAGAGGATATAAGGCGTTAGTCAACTATTATTACATAAGATTGATTGTATAGTTTGCATCATAAACATGTAGGCATGGATCGTGGTTGGATGTCATTGTGCGACAAGTTCTGTCTCGAGTATATTGTGGGTGTGACGTCTTTCATGAATGTGGCGTCCAAGCACACTAGAGAAGATGGGAAAGCTCGATACCGTGATACCTTAGTCTCTCATATCAAGGTAAGAGTTAACTTCGAATGTCTTGCACATCATTACATGATCCATATTATTTTTTATTATATAGATAATTCTTTATTATATGAATAATTCTATATATTTGCTTTTTATTATGATGAATGTTCAAATGTGTAGGATAATATTAACTTTGAGGATTGTACCGACGAACAAGTGATGGCATGTATTCTCAAAATGATTGTAAATAGATATAGAGATCGACGATGTAGGCTTCATAAATACTGCAATGAGCTGTAGGTAAAGGGGATTGACCCTCTGACCTAGCCTTATAGAAATTGGGCCGGGTTCAATGACGATTGGTGGTGGTTATGCGAGCATTTTAGGAGTGAAGCATTTCAGGTATGTTTAGTGTTTCAAGTTATTTTGATATTGTTATGTCCTTTATTGGTTATAATTATATATATTTTATAGCGATGATTAGAGGTGAATAAGATGAATAAGAGTAAGATTGATTCTATTCACATGCAAAGAAGTGCCTCTTTTGCACAAAAAATAAAGAGAATAGTACGTAACCATATTTACAATTATACTTTATAAGTTTTTATTAAATATTTAAATTATTTTGATATTTTTTTTCTTCTTTTTTTTTGTTTGAATAGGGACTACCTAGGGTCGACATCTATGATAAATTCTATTAAAATAAGAGTGGCGAGTTTGTGATCGAGGAGGTGAGGCAGCATCATGTAAGTATCGTTACTCTACATTTTGAACACTTTTAAAGACTTTGAAATAAATTTATGGTGTTATTTGGTCTATTGTAAAGGAAAAAATATTACAATTGAGAGAGCAGGCGACGAGGAAGGTTGGATTTGACAGTGATGCTGGATCGCAGCAGGTTTATTCGATAATAGATGATGTGATCCTAAATGCCATCCTCGGACGGTAGCTAGGATCTAGGCATAGCATGCGATCAAAAAGATCTCACAGTTCGTCATCCAACTGGTCTGATGATGTCTCGATGCAGAGGTAGTTAGGACATCGATGAGCATGATGCAGGATCAAATTACTTACTGGATAAATCATAGTCAGATGCTTGAGAGGATAGTGACTGTGATAGTGAGATGGATCGATATCGATGCCTCTGAGTTAGCACCTCTACAGCCGCATGATGCCATCTCGCACAGCCATTGTGACATACATCGCGTCAGGGATCGATGTCTGGAGGAGGCAACGAGGCCAACGACTTTGATGATACATAGTTTGTAATTTTTTTAAATTTTAAATGATATATGAACTCTTATTTTTGTATATGACAATGATGATCATGAAACTTATTGCTATTTGGAATTGCTATTTGGAATTTAAATATTTTTATTGTATTAATATATTTTTATATAAAATATATTTGATCTGATGAAAATTTATATTTAAAAAGGTGCTTTTATGATAAAAAATAAAAAATATTTTATTTCATCCATAATCTAATTTAGTGAAGAAATATTAATTTTATCATAAAAAATAATTAAAAAATTTTGACAATCCTAAAATATTTAAATTTTTAGTACATATTGTGATGAAATTTTTTATTTTATCGCTAAAATTATGATGAAAAAAATTTTAATCGCTAAAAATAAATTTTTTCATCATAAATTTTATTTTTTTAAATTTTTTTTAGCAATAAATTTTTTTTTCATCACAAAATTTGTGACGAAATTTTTTTTTTGTCGCAAAAATTATGATAAAATTTTTTTCATTGCAAAAATTATGATGAAATTTTTTTATTGCAAAAATTATGATAAAATATTTTTTTCATTACAAAAATTATGATAATTTTTTTTATTGCAAAAATTGTGACAAAATTTTTTATTTCATCACAAAAATTATAATAAATTTTTTTTGTTGCAAATTTAGTGACAAAATTTAATATTTCATCGTTAAATTAGTGATGAAATTTATTTTCATCGTTAAATCAATGATGAATTTTTTTTTTGTTACTAATTTTTATCACTAAAATTAAAAAAAATAATAAAAAATTTAAACGAGTAATAATTGATTTTTGACAATGAACATATTTTTCGTCATAATTTTAGTGATGAAAGTTTATGCTCTTGCAGTAAAAATATTTTGTCACTAATGCTGCAAACTTTTCTGTCGTCCGATTGACTGCTTTTGACAATGAAATAAATTTTTTTTCATCACTAAGATTTTTTTCTACGAGATTTTCTCTATAAATTTTTAGCAATGAAAATTTTCGTCACTAATAGTTTTAGTGATGAAAATTTTATCTTTAGTGATGAAAAAATTTTATCGTAAAAAATCAGATTTCTTGTACTGCAAGTGATACAAATAAGTTAAGTAATAGTTAATATTATATAATAATAATAATTTTCTTTATAATGATGGATAATAGTTCAAAAATAAGTTTGCATACATACATATGTGCATGCATTACACTTTTTTAGGGATCTGTTAATAGGGTTATTTATTATTAGAATTTGGTATTATTAGGATGGTGGACCAAGAGCAATGTCTCGACCCATGAACCACATGCGAACTAATGCCACATTAGTAGTTGATCTCAATGATCAATGATCTAGTATGATCTAAGATGTTACTAGCGGCAAGAATTCATCCTTTTAGTAGCAACTATCTTGTAGCAACTATATAGAGTCGCCACTAGTGCTGTATTTTTTGTGATGACTATTAAAATTTATCATTAATATTAATCTTTTTTATGGTGGTGAAAGATAGTGGCGCCCCTGTCATGAAAGCCATAGCAACCTCGACCGCCATCTTGCTCCCATTTTCTCTATGCTTGCTGGTCCTCTACCATGTGCCCTTGGCCTAGTTTGATAGGAGCCCATAGCAAAGTGTGTGATAATTTGCCGAACAAAGCCAGTACCATGTTAAGAAGCTAAATGCCCTCTGGCATCTCTTCTCGACTACACTCCGGTGGCTCAGACAGATTGTTTCATCATCCTCATCATCCTGCCAGCTCAAAACAGCTAGTGAGTAAGGCTGCAAATGGATCGGATTGATCTATGATCCGACTCGACTCAATTCGTTTAGACCCGATCCGACTTGCGATAAAAAATGTATAGGATTGGATTGGGTTCTAAAATTAGATCTGTTCTATTTTTTGGATCGGATCTATGTTTACTGAATTCAGACCCATCCTGATCTAACCTAATCCATTTCATTATATGGGTTGATTTGGATCTTATGTTTAACGACCCAAACTGAATATTAAACCCGAATTCCTCCTCTATTAGAATGGAGACACTCAATCATGGGCCCCCTATTATTGGATCTAAGAGAAATTCTTTGTGCACCGTGGGCGGTGTAGAAAATCTGATGTGGAGTGCACTACTTTATGTGATTGGTCCATGTAGCCACTGCTTTCCAATGCACATTTAATGCTTATAGTTTTATTTTTTTTAATTTTGAATAATGAAAATATCCCTACTCCTTAAAAAAAAATTATGATATCTTATGTACATATTTTATGACATCCGACATGTAGGAAGTCATAATTTTGATACAGGATGTTATATATGCTATGGGATATCATAATATTTTTCAAAGAGTAGCAGTATTTTCATCATTCAAAATTTTTAAATAAAAAAATAGAATTACAGCATTAAATGTGTATTGAAAAATGGTTGGATAAAAATATCCCTTCTATATTATGACATTCTGAATCATATTATGATATCCTGGGCCATATTATGATATTCTATATATAGGAAGTCATAATTTGATGCAGGATGTCATAATATACCACAGGATGTCATAATTTTTTTCAAAGAGTAGGGATATTTTCATTATAAAATAATTTTTAAATAAAAAAGTAAAATACAGGCATTAATTGCATGTTGAAAAATAGTGGCTACGTGGATCAATCACATACAGCGATGCACTCTACTTCGGATTTTCTGCAGCACCCATGGTGCACAAAGAATTTTCCTTGAATCTAATCCTCAATATTTATTGTAATTTTGTTTGAATAACTTGATGTATAAGTTATTATATAGATGGAGTGTTGGGTGTTGATGACTTAAATTCAATCCACAGCAACAAAGCCCATACATGGAGAAGCCCATGGTGCGTAAGCCCGCAGGCCCAGCCCGAGGGTGCACAGGCCCATAGCCCGTGTGCGAGATGTGCGGCCCAAGAGGGAGCGAAAAGTCCAGGGGTGAGGCATGGTCCACCGTAGGCCTTATGCAGTCCATGCACGGATGCGCACAATCGAACGGCTACAAGTGCGGGCGAGCGCGATCAAGCGGCCACAAGTCCATGTGGGTGCGATCAAGCGGTTCTGAGCCGTTTTGGAGTCCTGACAGGAGTTTGAGTCCGAGCAAGAATCGTATACGTGACTTGGACATGGCTTCAGGGCCTTTAAAAGGGACAGATAGCCAGAGGATCAAGGTGTGGTGGCCAAAGAGTCTTCTTGAGGGTTTTGAGAGTTTTTTTGGGAGTCTATAGCTTCTTATTGAGAGACAGAAATTTATGAGAGTAGAGAGTGTGTATTCTCTTTTCTATATTTGATTTTCTCTCATAGTAAAGTTGCATACCCCATGGAGATAATCCTCGAGCTAATCCACGTTATTTGATTGTACCTTTTGTGTATCTCTCTTCTTCCTCTTATGATATCTATATCATCACCAGCATTTGCGATCTTATGTGGAGATCCGTATTTTACACTCGTGAGAGATCCTCCCAATAAATGGTATCAGAGCAAAAGATTATCCTGATTGTGGTAGTATTAATTGAGGTTGAAGAAGATGGAAAAGATAGACTCAATCAAGATAAATATTAACTGGTATAATAGAAAGAGCAATTTCTTCTTATGATAAGCGAAGCTGAAGAATATACTTATTCAACAAGAGGCTCATCCAACAAGATTTGATTGATGCTCTCTTATACGAGGAGAAACTGACTATCATAGAGGAGAAGGATTGAAGCGGCTCCAGATGTAGGCAATGAGCACGATCCACTTATACTTGATAGATGATACGATGATCCATGTGCTTAGCGAGACTTCTCCGACAGCGATGTGGACAAAGCTCAAGGAGATGTACATGACGAAGTTACTCACCAATGCTCTCTTCTTCTGAAAGCAGTTTTACCAACTTCAGAAGAGCGAGGGACAGAGTGTGAGGAAATTGGGCGAAGCTCAACTTATAGATCAGGGCAAGATCTGTATCGGATCTCAGTAACTTTCAAAAGATCATCATTATTCTCCTCAGCATTGGTAAGAAGGTTAAGAGAAGATCAAGGTGTTGGTCTTAATTTCATCATTTTTTACTTCTTTTGAGTCTTTAATGGCTACTCTTCTTATAGAGAAGAGCATCATCAAGATAGATGAGATCATTTCTGTACTTCTCTAGAATGAGATTCTCAAACGGGAGAACCAAACTTCGAGTTCAGGCAGTGATTCGACTTTGATGGTGACTGGAGGTGGTAGTGGCAAAGAACAAAGTGACAGAGGATCACAAGGTGAGCGGTCCAAATCTAAGTCGAGGGACTTCAGCAAGATCAAAGATTACTGATGTGATGAGTTGGGGCATCGAGTCAGAGATTGTCCACAGCTCAGAGATCAGATGAAGGCTACTACGGTGGCGGTCCATTGTAGCAACACTAATGAGATTGATTATATGCTTATAATCTCTGATGAGGTATCTACTTCTTCTCCTCAGTGAATTTTAGATTCGGCTTGCTCATATCATGTTTGTTGTAGAGAGGAACTATTTGACTCTCTAGAGAGTAGTAAGGACATTGTTCATTTGTCAGATAGATCGAGCTATACGATTAAGAGCATTGGGACAGTCAGCTTACAAATACATAATGGGGCAGTGAGAAAATTGAACGAGATCTGATACATGCCCAATTTCAGGAGTAATTTGATTCATTAAGTAGACTGAATTTAAGCAGCTACAAATAGGGAGTTGATGATGGAATCCTGAAGGTTGTGCGTGACAGTAGGGTTGTTTTGGAGAAAAAAAAGTGTGAAGGATACTATCGCTTGATAGAAAGCTTAGTACCAGGTAGAGCTTCAGGTGCCAAGGAGAGCTTAGCATGAGGTGGAGCTCCAGGTATAGATAGATTGGACACGAGATGAGAGACTCGAGAGGATAACATGTGATGTCGTAGAGTAAAATTTCTATTTCCACAGGATGCTACTCTGAGCAGATCTCAGGTCAGACAAGTCATAGCACATAATGAAGATGGGATCGAGCAGTTTGACTTGACTCCCATATTTAGGGCTGGAAGTGGGCTCGGGCCAGCCCGGCTTCGGGCCGGTCTTTGGGCTAGGCCCGAACAGTTCAGGCCGGGTTTTGGGCTGACTTTTAGAGCCCATTTATCTTTCGGGCCGGGCTCGGGTATACTTTTGGCCCGGCCCGGGCCCGGCCCTGGCCCGGCCCGAAGTTCAGCTCATATGTTCGGCCCGAAGCCGGCCCGAATCCAGCCCGTATTATTCCAGCCCAAAATTCCAGCCCGTGCCTAGCCCATTAATCCATACCCAGCTGGCCAGCTCTCCCTTAAATTTTGGTTAACTCAGTAACTCTTCGACTCTTCGATCTTCCGACTCTTCCCAAGAACCCAAAATTTTCTTTCGATGCCCTAGCCGCCAAGCATCGCTGTCTTCGTCTTCTTCATCGCCGACAAGGGTATCTCATCTTCTTGCATCGCCTACAACGGTGTCTCGCCGACAAGGCCATCGATGTTCGTCGAACTTTCAGGTGGCCTTCATTGTCTTCCGACTCCCATCTTCCACTAAAAAATAGAGATGGACGGCAATGCTCAGGCGGAGAGATCCCTCATCATCCTCCATCTTTCGATTTTTCTCCATCACCAACTCCAAGATTTCGTCTTCCCTATCTTTCGATTTTTCTCCATCTTCTGATTTTTATTTTTTATTTTTTATTTTTTCAAAGATAGGATAGGGTTCTTGGATTCTCATGTGATGTCCACATTTAGAACTTAGCTGTTGCTTGAAAATATCATCTTTTAGTTTGCATTCAGATTTTGGGCCGAGTATTCAGATTTTTGTTTCATATTTTAGTTTGCATCTAGACCTAGTTCTGTAACTTCTGTTGCATGTTGTCAAGAATATGAAAATATGGTGGACTATTTGCTAACTTAGCCGATAGAGTTGGTAGGGATCAATTCACACAGAGAAGAATTGGACCTGAAAAATTCTTAGGAGAGGTTTTATTGGATCTGTTAGCGAGATGACTGGCTTCTATGTCCTTATCTGTAATAGGAGAATATCATCTTTCCTGACTTTTGCTTTAACTTTCGATTGTCCGTTTACATGTTCAGGATTTATAGATGTTTCAATCTGTTGTTGAATGATTTTTACATCTTTCCTAGCTTGTTTAATGCTGGACGTATTATTGAGAATGATTTTTACTCTTGGATGGGGATGGCATTAGAAATTATTCGAGCAATACCCATATTTGGGTGGTACTGGGAAGAAAAGAGATTCTACTAATTAGAGGTAATTTTAGGATCATAAAATTTATAGAAGTGCTGGATATGGTGGCCTTCGTGGCTCTGTCAAATTGGCTAGCCTTTAGTATTGCTATTTTTATTTTATTTATTTATTTATTTAACAATTACAATGGTTGTTCATTTCACCTGAACTTTGGATAAAAAAGATCGGTTTCTGGGTAGATTGGAGCGTCAGCCTGTGGATATAAAAAATTAAGAAGCCATAGAATGCAAGTGAGGCAGGACTGGGTGAGCTATTCATTGCTATTTTGAATTATAAGCAAATGATCTATCCTATTGAAGAATAATGATTGTTACATTTTCTATGAGAGTTCATCATAGGAAATCACTAGATCATTGTCAATGCTACATGAGAATCTAAAGTAATGTTACATTTACCCATAAATTTTTATTTTTCGTTGAAATCCTCATTATGTTTCAATGTTTCATCTAATCTTTTAGATTTTTGACTGATATCAGGCACCATAAATTTTATATTCTCTTTTAGCCACGTGCTGCTATAGTGGTATTAAGTATTGGTTGATCGGTTTATAATGCTTTTTCTATTGGATTTTTTATTTTGATAGTTTTTGATTTATACTGTAATTTGATATTAAGTGGTTCTTTTGAGTAATTTATAATATTATTTATGCAGATTGTTGTACTGATGTCTGAATCTAAAATGGGTGAAAATGAGACTGTGGAACATATAAGGAACGAAGGTAACAAAAATGAAGATAATTATGAAATTGATTGTGACAAAAATTCTAAGAAAAGATCTTGGGTATGGACTCATTTTATCGAGGAAAAAAAATCTGATGGATCAATAGCTATATGCAAATATTGTAAAAAGGCATTAAGTGATAGTATGAAAGGAGGAACAAGTCATCTTAAACGGCATCTTGAAAATGTTTGCAAGAAATATCAAAAGAATCCAGTTAATCAAATGTTGATAGTAGCAAGTTCAAAAGATTCGGTGAAGTCTTTTAAATTCAATCAAGAAGAGAGCAGAAAATTGCTTGCAAAATTTATCATATGTGCCGAGCTTCCATTTCGTGTTATTGAGCATCCTGTTTTTTCAGATTTTATGAGATCTGTTCAGCCGTTATTTAATATTATTGGGCGTAAGACAGTAAGAAATGACTGTATAGCTTTATACCAAGCAGAAAGGAAAAAAATATTTGATACATTTAAGAAATTAAGTTCTCGGGTTAGTTTCACTACTGATATTTGGACATCAAATCAAAAAATTGGTTATATTTCTCTCACGGCACATTATATTGATTCTGACTTTATTCTGCATAAGAAGATAATTAGTTTTAAGAAACTACCATACCCTCATACAAGTTTTGCAATTGAAGATGCTATTGGAAAGTGTCTTCTTGAATGGGAACTAGATTCTAAAATATGTGCTATTACTTTAGATAATTGCTCTACAAATGATGCTGTAATTAGAAGGATTCAAGATCATTTTTCTTACGGAATGTTATTTAATGGGGAGTATAGTCATATTAGATGCTGTGCACATATATTAAACATTATGGTTCAGGATGGGATGAAAATAATTCATGAAGCTATTGAATGCATAAGAGAGATTATTAGATATGTATCTGCATCTCCATCTCGAATGCAAGGATTTAATGAAATTGCACAACATATGAGACTTCCTATTAAAAAAGGGCTTAATTTGGATGTTGCTACAAGATGGAATTCCACTTATGAAATGTTGACTGATGCAATTACTTATAAAGATATTTTTATTAGATATGCAACTGAGCATTCATGCATATGCCCTAGCAATGATGAATGAAAATAAGCTGATGTAATTCTTAAATTTTTAGAAGGCTTTCTAGATGCCACTAAAGTATTTTCTGGTTACAAGTATCCCACATCTAATTTCTACATAAAAGAAGTTTGGAGAATTTGGGCTTTATTGATGAATGAGAATGTTGATACCAATGATAATTATGATATACTAAAGCAGTTAACAAATGAGATGCAAAAGAAGTTCAACAAATATTGGTCTCAGTGCAATATTTTATTGGTCATTGCTTCTATTTTGGATCCGAGGTCAAAGTTGATATTTATAGAGTTTTGTTATCAAATGGCATTTGATGCAGAAGAGAGCAAGAAGAAGATTGATGATATTCGTGCTTGTCTTTATAAATTTTATAATGAGTATGCAGATGCAACAAGAGTGCAGGTGCAGCCTTCTATAGGTTCAAGTGAGCTAGCAGCTGGTTTTGATGGACAAAAGGATATAAATTCAGTTTCTACTTTTAATTTGAGTAAAATAAAATTTGGCATGGATTTTGTTCAGTTTAGAAATCAAAGTTCTTCGAAAAGGCCAAAAAGATCAGAGCTAAATAGTTATTTGGATGATGATGTACTTTTTGATTTGAGGGACAAACAGTTTGATATCTTGACATGGTGGAAGAGCAATGCAGTAATCTATCCTATATTATCGAGAATGGCAAGAGACATTCTCGCTATTTCAGTCTCTACTATTTCATCAGAATCGGCATTCAGCACTGGCGGTAGAGTTGTAGATCAGTGTCGGAGTTCATTGAGCCCATCTACTGTTGAGGCCTTAGTTTGTACTCAAGATTGGCTTCGTGAAGAATATGATGAAGGTATATAAATATTTTAAATTTATATTATATTTTTTATTTACTTATAGTATTTATATTTTGAAAATTTATGATTGATATATATGTTAACAGTTACAAGTAGCTTAATTGCGGATGATGGCACCCCAGAGCAAGCCAAGCAGTAAAGTTGGAACATGGATGTAATATTATATAAGCATCTTTAAAATTTATTTTAATCTATATGAAGTTACAGATTTTCATATTTAAATTTTTTCATCTTTTAATTATTTAGTTTATTCTAAATACAGATTTTGATGACGACGAATGAATGAAGATGGAGGTTGCTTCTTGTATTTTCGTATAAGCTCATCAATCTCTTTCTTTTAATTAAAAATTGGTGTGTGACAAGTGTCAAACGAGATGGGCACTAATGATTGATCTCATTGCCAAATCAGCTCAATAAACAGATTTTTCTTTGGGCACTAATGAGGCTATTCCATATGAATTGGCTGTTATTTTGCAGGAAGATTGTAGTGGGAAAATTAGGGAAAGAAGACTGTACTAACAAGGAGATCTACATGCAGATTTTGTTCAAACTGAGAGAGGAGTTTAGAAACCTGTCCTTTTCTTGCCTCTAACTTGTACCACTGTCAGTGCAAGTTTGCAACAGAATTTTCTTAAGTAAGCTGTAATCATAGCTTCTAAGGCTATCTTTATCGTTCAAAAATTGTTTGCCTGTTTTTATTTTCCCGATATTTGTAGTAGTAGTTTGGTGGCCAAGTAATTTCTTACAATTCAAGTAATTTCTTACAATTCAGCAATTAGATTTCTTGTGCTTGAGAATTGAAATATTCTGGTAATGAACATAATTTGTAGTTAATAGGTTCCTGAAGGACTGGGTGCACATGAAACATGCTGAAGCTCTTTGGTCTGCTGCCTCCTGTTCTTCTTTATTATAGCAGCTTCAGATGGTAGGAATATGTGAATGTTTTGACACTGCCATTGTTTTATAATTTTCAGCAAGTAGGAACTGCATTATGTAGTTTTATCTGGGATCTACAGAATGAACTTCATTTCAGAAAGAATTTTAGTAAATATAGAATAGTGATACAAACATTGTAATACCTCCCTATGTCACTATGTAATCGTTGATGTCAATTATTGTGATGTTAAGTTGTTCATCATTGTTTTAAGACAAATCATTTGTTTCAGATTTGAATGCTTTTATTAGTGCTAGTAATGGATTGGATTTAGGTCTCGGATCTGAATACATATTCAGTAATCCAGATCTATCATCTATATCCAATCCTTAGAAAGATTGATGGTTTCTTTACAGGTTCCAATCTTCACTCAGCCCTCATGTGCGTTTTCAGTTCCAATGAATGCTTGGTTTAGCAGCCCATGTTAATGTCTATACACACCCTTGGCTTTCTACTGTTCCATTGATAGCATCACCTACTTATCTTAATATGAATTCCCAATGTCCTGATATGCAGGTTGCTGACCTTATTACTCCCTCTTGGACATGGAATGTGCCACTTCTTGCTTCCTTGTTTTCGGCTGATACGATGACACAAATTTGTGCTATTCCTCTTGCACATAAGCTCTTGTATGGGGCAACCCAAAATTGCGTGCTGTGACTTTGCATGATATGGCCCAGCTTTCCTATCATTCTCATTCTACTGCATCTTTAACCTTTTCCTGGATTTGGAAGTTACAAGTTTTGCCTCTAGTCAAATTATTTTGGTGGCAGCTTTTGTGAAATCGGATGCCCTGTAAGGCTTATTTAGCTCGTTGTGGACTAGTGGTATTAGAGCAACATTGTGATCTATGTCCTAAGCAAATTGAAGATCTTCAGCATATTATTGTGACCTGTGTTGTTGCTCAAGAATACTGGTAGAGGCTTTGTTCTATGTGCTCATATTTATATTTCTAGGTTTTTTAATGTTTTAGTAAACTGAATCAAATGAGGCACCTGTACAGCTGCTGTGAAAAACTTGGAGTCAAAGGGAATCATCCACACATGCTGCTCTATTTTCTAATTACTATAGAAAAGTATTTGCTCTATTTTTATCTTCTATTGGTCTTTTCATGTATATTTGGCTGTGTAGTCTATAAATATCCCATGTATTGTGCACTTTATTTTAAAGTAATACAATAAAATTGTTCTTTCTTCAATTAAGTTTATTGCTTGAAATGGTATCAGAACCGATGGTTCATCATATTATGTGTTGTTGCTCAGCATATTATTGTCCGAATTCCTTGCCAGCATTACTTGATTAAATGGCAACGTCTTCAGAAGGGAATGGACAGAAGGTAGTCTTGGCATACATAGCTTGGCCACAAAGTTTTCAATCGCATTGCTTCCCTCCCATCTCAAGTAGTGCGTCGGGCTATTCCTTTTTCTGCTCACACAAATTCTGCATGTTACCAGCGAGATGCTCCATCACACAAGGTAAAGGCCGGCCCGATTAAGTTCGGGCCAGGCCGATTAGCTTAGGGCCGGCCCGATTGGGCTCGGGCCAGGCTCGGGTTTGGGCCCGGGCCGGGCTCGGGCCTCATGTTTTGAAAAATTTTCGGGCCGAAGCCCGGCCCGAAGCCCATAGAAAAATTACGGGCCGGGCTCGGGTAGGGGTGTGGCGCGACCCAGCCCGGCCCAGTTCCAGCCCTATCCATATTTGTCCATCCATGAGCAACTAAAAATTTATCCCAGAGCATGGGGACAAGATTATCCAAAAGCTCTTAAAATTATATGAAGGTCGAATATCAAGTCAAAGTGGAGATTGTTGAGTTTTAGCGCTTCAAATTCAGCCCACAGTAGTGAAGCCTAGACATGGAGAAGCCTATGGTGTGCAAGCCCATAGGCCAGCCTGAAGGTGCATAGGCCTATAGCGTACAAGTCCGCAGTACGTACAGGTTCGTAGCCTACGCATGAGATGCGCGATCCACCACACGATCCAGGATGGAGCGTGCGATCTAGGGTTGAGGCATGGTCCATCACAGGCCTTATGTGGTCCATGCATAGGTGCACGCGATCGAATGGCTGTGGGTGCATGCGAGCACAATCGAGTAGCTGTGGGTGCATACAGGCACGATCGAGTGGTTTTGAGCTATTCTGGAGTCCTAACAGGAGTTTGAGTCCCTGTAGGAATCATATATGCGACTTGGACATGGCTTCAGAACCTTTAAAAGGGGCAAATGGTCAGAGGATCAAGGTGTGGCGACTAGAGAGTTTTCTTAAGGATTTTGAGAATTTTTTTGAGAGTCTAGAGCTTCTTGTTAAGAGAGAGAAGTTTATGGGAGTAGAGAGTACGTGTTCTCTTTTCTGTAATTGATTTTCTCTTATAGTAAAATTATTTGTCCTTTTAAGGTAAGCCTTGAGCTAATCCATGTTATTTGATTGTATCTTTTGTACATCTCTCTTCTTCCTTTCTCCTGTGGTATCTACATCATTACCAGCATTTGTAATCTTGGACGGAGATCAGTATTCCGTACTCATGAGAGATCCTCCCAACATAGAGCAATGCAGCTTCCAATAGTGAAGCTTTTTCTTTTAAAATTAGAAAAATCCAGCCCATAGGCCCATCTTGAATATTAACAACCCACCCTAATCTACCGAGTAAAATGGCTTGATTTGAGGTTAAATGTTGGCCCAAAGGTCTATTCACATTAGACCTAAATCATGCTTGGGACAATGAGTTGCTCTTTGAGAATAGAAATTGGTTTTAAAGGAGAGTCTTAAAGATTATGTGATATCATTTTGAAAACAGAACATCAAATTCGACTTTTGTCAATTTAAATATTTGAGTGAATCTATTCGTGTATAGTATAGGTTGGCTTTATAGATCAAACCCAATTGGATCCAAATTTTTTGGATTAGGGGCGGATTATATATGGACCTGAATGATCTATGGGAGAAAAATTTTGTCTATGGTTTGATCTGACCTGATCCGATTTTCTATTGGATTGGGTTTAGATCCAATATTAGAATTTGATTTAAAAACTGAGTTGGATCAGGGGCACTCATAATCTGATCCAAGCTGACCCATTTGCTCTACTACCAGTAAGGAGAAGAGTGCATGATAATGGCATAGGAGGCCGAGCAGCATATGCCAATGCTCCAACTTGGGTGGCGATTTTTCATGACACCATGGGAAAAAATTGTGGGTTGAACTAGGTCCACGAGCACAATAGTGGACCACAAGGAGTTACATGTATTTATTTCCCATCTTATAAGCTGCTGTTGCTTCATTCTTCAGCTTGCATTTTGTTTTAGCTTTGCAGGCCTTTCTTTTTATAGCTATATGCGTACATTTGCTATAGTTAATAAACTGTCTCACACTTTTCCTACCAAAAAAAAAAAAAGAGCTACATGTACACGCATGCCCATATTGCTTTATTTTCCTCCGATTCTTTATTCATAATATTTGCACATGTTGCCCTGGGGTGGACTTTGTCCACCACTAATTAAGCTGGGGGATCTCCTCCATGAGTAAATTTTCTTTGCAATGGTGATACCACGTCACTGTTATAACCAACCAATCAAGTATCGGAAAAGGATGAAATACTGAAGAGATAGCATGGGATCAATGAAATATAAAAATTTTTATTGATTTATTATAAATTTGATATGATATCATCGTGACAACGAAAATTTACCCCTCCTCCACCAAAAGGACCAAGAGAGAGGCCTGTCTTTCACATCTTTCTCCTTCTTGGTTAGCTGAACGCAAATTGAGGTCCGCATTTGACTTACTTTCACATGCAAATTTTATGGGCAAGGCTGCACAGACGGTGGACCGACAAAACATTCACTCAAGTAACCAGGATAGTGACCCAGGTTGGATGGTCCTTGTAGATGCTTCTTTGCAGATCTGTTCATGCATATAATTTTACGGGTGCGTCCATGCATATAAATAGTTGCTAATATTAGTTTGTGATATCAGCGGTTTTATAAATTCACTCCTTTATGGAATAAAAATTATACATAAGTTCACTTGTATTCTACTGCAGCATGAGTAAAAATATGTCAAGTTCAACAAGCGTTTCTAATCAAATTGTAGATAATCCTAAAAGATTCTTGTATGACATTACATTTAAATCCTTAAGAATGGAGAATTTAGTCTCCAATATGTGCATATTCAGGCTTAGAAAAATAAGTTTGATGCTTAACACCCTAACAAATATAAAACTTCTATGTAAATTCTTCATTATTCTTCTTGCAATCAATTTAAAGATAAAACAAAGTAATTTTTCTTATAACCCCTCCAGGACAGAAAATTACACACAGAATCCCCAGTGTAAACAATCATCTACGGTCCACAAAGTTGTGGCATAACTTCGAACGATGTGAACGATCAATTTATGTATCATAAGAATTTCAACTTATGTTCGCATAGATAACCTAAATGATGTGAAGATTACATAAACAATCCCTGTTTGCCTAGTTCTATGTATATAAACGGAGATTATTACTCCAGAATGGGCTTGGATCGCATTAATGTGGCCCTGCGTTTTCCAAAACCCAATCAATGGGTAGAATTTGAAGGGTACTTGGGCGGACCCAAAACACCTGAGAGCCCATATATCATGGTAGTTTCTCAAGGATCTGTCGCATTGAAGAGTCCATATGCGTTAGCAGCCACTGGGATGGATTTGTACCATGGAGAAATTTTTTGTGCACCACAAACAGTGTAGAAAATCTGAAATGGAGCATACCACTATCCGATTGGTTTATATAATCATCATTTTTTAATACATATTTAATACCTGTAGGTCGATTTTTTCGTTTAAAAATTTTGAATGACGAAAATATAACTATTTTTTGAAAAAAAAATTATAACATCCTAGAACTTATTATAGTCCAAGATGTCATAATATGGTCCAAGATATCATAATATAGAAGGGATATTTTTATCCGACTACTTTTCAACGTGTATTTAATATCTGTAGAACGATTTTTTCATTTAAAAATTTTGAATGACGAAAATATTCTTATTTTTTAGAAAAAATTATAATATTTTGTGCATATTATATCATCCTGCGTTATATTATGACATCTTGTAGATAAAAATAATTCTTTTCTGGATACAGAATATCATAGTATAGACATAAAATATCTTAATTTTATTAAAGGACAGGAGTATCTTCATCATACAAAATTTTTAAATGATAAAGACATTAAATGTATGTTGAAAAATAATGATTATATGGATTAATGAGATAAGATGATGTATTCTATTTCAAATTTTTTACGTCATTTATGGTGCATAAAGAATTTGCCATGTAAAAGAAGGAAAGCCATTGCTGCTGGGTGCGGGTTGTACCTTTCGCGCGAGAAAACCACGGATCTTCTTTTATTCTGTGAACTGTCTGATTGTATTTTACATAGCTGTTAAAATTTGATATTTATCTTATGACCTGTATTACCAAATGGAAGAAAAAGCTTAGTGGGATTAAAAGCTATGCCAAATGAGATGCAATGATTGACCCCATAGAAAAAGATCGGTTGAGCGGGAATCTCCATCGTGCACAAAATAACGACCCATTATAGAATGCACAGTCAGCAAACAACATACTCCATGTATATACATAATAATGCATGTCTATATATATATTTGTTTACCAGTTATACACCATAAGATATGGTGCATCATGTTAATTGTCCATCATAGGATGGATCGTCGCAAACAATAAATGTCAGGCATATGTGTGTAGGGTTGCTAACGAATCGGACATGATCGAATACGCCACTGATCGGATCAACTGTTCCAAACAACTATTTAGTTCGTATTTGATTTGGGTTCGAATGTATTCGAGAGAACTCTATTTGAGATCAATTTCGTTAAGCTCGTTATGTTCAAATTAGACTCGAGTTCGATTCGTTTAAAATAAATAAAAAATAAATATTCAAAAAAAAAAAAAAAAATTATGCTGACTCTGTGCAAAACGACCATTCATATTTTACTGAGCTTTTTCGACCACTCTACCGAATGTCGGTATACTCCCTATCGTTGTCGGAATATCCCCTCTCCCACCACCGACGGTCTATGCCTCCTTGCCGAAGAGACCTCCGAACTATCGAACATTGTCAAGTCCTCCACTGTTGGCCCAATGAGGAAGTTACCGCACTGGACCGACCTCAGCTTGTGGCCTCCACAACCTTAACCATGGTAACCTATGCCTCTACATCGAAAATCTCGGCTCCGAGAGCTGCGACGACGACGGGATCGAGATCGAAGAGATCGGGGGGCGGACACTAGAGGAGGATGATTGGAAGCTAGAGGCACGATCGTGGGGGAGGAGAAAGAGGCCGCGGCAGTGGAGGATGGAGGCAAAGTTCCCACCGCTGCTGCTGTGGCTGGTGGGGCGGGATGGACGGCGGACCCAGTTCATGTATGTGGTGCGAAAGGATGGTCGGATCATGCTCACAAAGGTCTGGATCAAGCAGTCGGAGGTTCTCCGCGCCTCCCACAGCAAAGAGAGGCGGAGAGGTTGAGGGATAAAATTACATGAAATGAGGTTGTCTGATGGTTAGGATTTGAGTATATAGGTTGAGTGTGTAGACTAGGGTTAATTGATCCATTGATCACCATCGTCGGATCATTGATCCAATAGTGACAAACAAAGCCTTCTTCAGCCGTTGGATCAATAATCCGATGGTGATTATTAAGACTTATGCATATAATGCTATAATATATAATATATATTATATATACTAAAAAAATATATATTAAAAAATTTTTAAAAAAATAAATATATTAGTATAATATATAAAAATATATATAAAATATATAATATATTTATTTATTTTATCAAATTTTTATTGATTCGAATGCTGATCGAACAAAGATTTATTTTAATTTGGATCGTTAGGATATCGATTTTAAAAATTTTGTTTGCGTTTGGTTCTATAGTTTACCGCGTGAATCGAATACGACTCAAAAATAATTTAAATATTTTGATTAAATCGTACAGCAAACTAAGCTGGCAGCTCTATGTGGACGTGTGTGTATATTATGTGTCCATATATGTTCGTTTATGAGCCGTCCATCCTGCTACAGATAGTCCGCATGATGCATCCGGAATCACCCTCAGAAAAGATCGGTCATTCTTTTGTGGGAAGGATAAAAGCCCAATCCCTGGCTGCGAGTTTTATCGATCAAACAATGGATGACTTAAGAAGATAGGTATAAATGATGAGACCTACTTGCATGATGTGTGTCGCGCTATTTTGTTACATGACGTGGCCTTAAAGCTTTGTTTTCATTTTTTGTTAGAAGCGACGCTGTTTTGAAATGATTGTATGGAGCAGCTTCAACTGGATCAGGGCAAATCTCGAAGCGTATACACGGTGGATAACGCGCAATCGGGAATTGATGAAATACAGTGGTAATGTGGCGTGTCATCTATCGTGGGATCGCG
This sequence comes from Elaeis guineensis, assembly GCF_000442705.2. Lineage (NCBI taxonomy): Eukaryota > Viridiplantae > Streptophyta > Magnoliopsida > Arecales > Arecaceae > Elaeis > Elaeis guineensis. The sequence continues at coordinate 18,291,714 of NC_026000.2, forward strand.
GTCCATTGGATCTGATCCAAATAACAGTCAGGTGCTGTTTTGTCACGCGACGTGGCCTTAAAGTTTTGTTTTCCTTTTTATTAAAAGCGGGGCACGTAGCCCTTATCTTATGTCATGGTTTTTAAAAGGCATACATGCACGGCTAAAAAAGAATAATAAAGGGAAGGTCCTACCATCAATGCCTGCTGTCCAAAGCCCATCACAGGATCCTTCCAGAAAACAAAAAGCCATCGCAGGATCACTCTCGTCTCCAGCGTCACAAAGGTTGCTAGCTGAAAGACGTCGCCACGTAGGCTCTTCTTAGTTGCCTCTTTCTCCAAGACGCTGCCACGTACCCCTTTCATAACCTTACGCGGCAACATGACTTAAGAAACACCCTTCCAGCTGTCGTCCGATGCCACCGAGCCCATCGCGTGCCTCCAAACCGGATCTCCTTTATGGGCCTATAAATCCCGGCCCCTTCCCCTTCCGTCCTCGTCACCCAAACAATCGACGTACACTACCCAGAGCCATATAGTCCGTCTACTCATGGCGACCTCCACTGCCCCCTTACTCTCTTCTTTCCTCTGTCTCCTACTCCTTTGTCATTCTTCCCTTTCGCAACGCGAGTGCCGGTTGGATCGTCTTAACGCACTCCAGCCCACACGCCGTGTGGAATCCGAAGCTGGCGTGACGGAATACTTCGACGAGAAAGATGATCAGCTCCAGTGTGCCGGCGTGTCTGTACGCCGCCGGACGATCGAGCCCAACGGCTTGCTCCTTCCCTCCTACTCCAGTTCCCCTCGCCTCGTCTATATCCTGCAAGGCTCGTCGATTCCCTACCTTAATTTTCCTTTTCTATTTAATAATATATATAGATCTGCTGCAAAGAATGATGCTGAGGTGATTTAATTTGCATGGTGACGTACCGTATGTGTAGGAAGAGGCATCGGTGCATCAATAATGCCTGGCTGCCCCACCACATTCCAATCCGTCCGTCGATCGCAGCAGGAGGGGGAGGAAGGCTCGCAACGCCAGAGCTTTAGAGACGACCACCAGAAGGTCCACCGCTTCCGGGCCGGCGATGTCCTTGCAATTCCTGCTGGAATTGCTAACTGGTGTTACAACGACGGTGACACACCAGTCGTTACGCTGACCGTCTTCGACACCAGAAGCAACGCTAACCAACTCGATCAGAACCAGAGGGTGAAAGCAACCCAGTCCTTTCATCTAACTTCCTACTTAACTTTTAATCTGATGAGAATTTTCGTCTTATACTCGTTTCGATCAATATGTTAGGAATTCCAACTAGCTGGCAGTCAGCGGGGAAGCCAGCAAGAGAACACAGGGAAGAACGTCCTAAGAGGGTTCAGAGCTGATTCATTAGCGGCCGCTATTGGTGTTGATAGGGAGCTGGCAAGGAAGCTCCAACTCGAGGACGACCGAAGGGGAGAGATTGTCCGCGTGGAAAGAAGCCTTCAGGTGCTGAGACCCCCAAGTGAGGAGGAGGAGCAGGAGAGGCAGGAGAGTGATCCAAATGGGCTCGAGGAGACCTACTGCTCAATGAGGATCAGAGAGAACATTGAGAGGCCATCGGCTGCCGATGTCTACACTCCACGGGGTGGAAGAATGACCACCCTGAACTGCCATAAGCTCCCCATCCTTAGATTCATCCAAATGAGTGCTACAAGGGTAGTGCTCTACCGGGTAAGAAATGATGCGTCAATAATTTCCTACAGATATATTCGTTAAGCAGCGTGTAAAACCTATCATTAACCTATTTAATTATTTTCCTCGTTATAATATTGTAGAAAACCATTCTTGCACCCCATTGGAACATCAACGCCCACAGCGTGACGTACTGTACGGGTGGACGGGGCCGGGTTCAGGTCGTCGACGACGAGGGCAAAGCGGTCTTTGATGGTGAGCTTCGCCGTGGCCAGCTCTTGGTCATCCCGCAAAACTTTGCAGTGATAAAACAAGCGAGAGAGGAAGGTTTCGAGCTCATCTCGATCAAGACCAACAGTGCCGCCATGGTCAGCACGGTCGTCGGTAAAGCATCAGCTATCAAAGGCATGCCCGACGACGTGCTCATGCACTCGTATAACATCTCAAGGGATGAAGCCAGGAGGGTGAAGTATAAGCGGGGGGATGAGATGGCTTTGTTTACTCCTACTTTTGAGGCTTAATGTAATTGATGAGTGCATGGTAATCCTCCAGGACGCTATAGCCGGTTTTGCGACCTAAGTTACGTGAGGTTAAATAAACAAATAAATAAAAACTGGTGGACTCTTGGCATTAATTATATATGGGCAGTATTGATACTGGATGTTTTCTTGCCTAATTGAGTATTGACATGGACGTATGCGTTATTTTCATCAATCTTCATTATCATAGTGCGAACGGTATTGGCGGATACAAGTGGAGAAATGTGAGGTCAATTGACCGAATAAATAAAAATAACACACACAAAATTCATACACAGACATACATAGATAAAATAGGCCTCATTGATAAAAAAATTGATCCTATAAAAAAAATTACCCGCTCGCCCACACGCACACATGTGCACGCGCGCACACACATATATATAATAGTAGAAAAAATCATATTGATTTACGAAAAAGATCAAAATTAATCTCAAATTTTATTAATTGACTCCATAACTTATATAAAATTTTGAAGAAGTAAATGATAAAAAAGATCATATCAAAAAAATAATTATGATCTATATTCTCTCTCTGACTCATATATCCTATCTCTTTTGTTTTCCTCTGACACCACTTTGACCTCTCTCCCATTCTCTTTCTTTCTTTCTCTTTCTTTATTAGCTACTTTTTTATTTATCTTTCAATACCCAACCCCAACTCTATCCATTTACCTTTTATATTTAAATTCTACATCAATTTATCTTTTATATCTTGAAAGGACCACATTAAAAGATAAAAAAAGTAATTATGACCTATATTCTCTCTCTTTAATATTCACATATCCTACCTCTTTCTTCCTCTCTTATGCCACTTTGACCTCTCTCCCCCCTCCCTCATTCTTTCTCTTTTTTTATTTATTATTTTTCTATTTACCTTCTAATGCCCCATCCCAATCCAGTGGTCTCCATCCGTCTACCTCTTAAAATTTCACATCAATTTATTTTTTATATCCAAATTAATCTAAATACAATAAAAAATTAAATGTTATTCTTGTCTTTTTTTCTCAACCTGAATTATGTATGTCTCTTTTAGCTTCTTTTTTTTGTAACATTCTTTTAGTTTTTTTTATCTCCTCCTTTTTTTCACTTATATCAAATATATATGATTAGAATAATTTTTAGTTAGCCATTATAATTTTAATATTTAATAATATCTAAGATTTTACTATGATACTTTTTAATAATATTTTATTATAAAAGATATCTAAGATATTATATATTATCATTTTTTATATATTATTTTTTGATAATTTTTTTCTTTCTCTTCACATAACACTTTCACTTCTTTTATTATATTGACTTCATAAAGTAAAATTTCTAGATTCGCCACTGACGAATGGTGTGCGTAAGACTGTGAATGCAAAGAAATTGAATAAGTTCTATAATAATTATCACACATCATCGCTAAAAGAATCTGTTGGGTATAAAATACCCACAGCCGAAGTCCTCAGCAGAATCAGCTCCAGGAGGACTTCGCCCGGACTCCTACGGGAACCGGACTCCGATCGCGGCATCAACTCCAGGAAGATTCCGTCCGAACTTTTACGGGAGCCGGGCTTCGCCCTCGACTCCAACAGCTGCAGACAGACTTCGTCCGGACTCCTACGGGAGCCAGACTCCGCCAACAACTTCAACCGCAAATAGACTCCGCCCGGACTCCTACGGGAGCCGGGCTCCGTCCTCAACATCAACTGCCGGTAAGCCTTGTCCGGACTCCTACGGAAGCCAGACTTCGCCTTTAACTTTAATTGCAGGAAGATTCCGCCCGGACTCCTACGGGAGCCGGGCTTCGCCCTCGACTCCAACAGCTGCAGACAGACTTCTTCCGGACTCCTACGGGAGCCGGACTCCGCCAACAACTTCAACCGCAAGCAAACTTCGTCCGAACTCCTACGGGAGCCGGACTCCGCCGACAACTTCAACCGCAAGTAGACTCCGCCCGGACTCCTACGGGAGCCGGGCTCTGTCCTCAACATCAGCTGCCGGTAAGCCTTGTCCGGACTCCTACGGGAGCTGGACTTCGCCTTTAACTTTAATTGCAGGAAGATTCCGCCTGGACTCCTACGGGAGCCGGGCTTCGCCCTCGACTCCAACAGCTGCAGACAGACTTCGTCCGGACTCCTACGGGAGCCAGACTCCGCCAACAACTTCAACCGCAAGTAGACTCCGCCCGAACTCCTACGGGAGTCGGGCTCCGTCCTCAACATCAGCTGCCGGTAAGCCTTGTCCGGACTCCTACGGGAGCCGGACTTCGCCTTTAACTTTAATTGCAGGAAGATTCCACCCGGACTCCTACGGGAGCCGGGCTTCGCCCTCGACTCCAACAGTTGCAGACAGACTTCGTCCGGACTCCTACGGGAGCCGGACTCCGCCAACAACTTCAACCGCAAGTAGACTCCGCCCGGACTCCTACGGGAGCCGGACTTCGTCCTCAATATCAGCTGCCGGTAAGCCTTGTCCGGACTCCTACGGGAGCCGGACTTCGCCTTTAACTTTAATTGCAAGAAGATTCCGCCCGGACTCCTACGGGAGCCGGGCTTCGCCCTCGACTCCAACAGCTGCAGACAGACTTCGTCCGGACTCCTACGGGAGCCGGACTCCGCCAACAACTTCAACCGCAAGCAAACTTCGTCTGGACTCCTACAGGAGCCAGACTCCACCGACGACTTCAACCGCGAGTAAACTCCGCCCGGACTCCTACGGGAGCCGGGCTTCGTCCTCAACATCAACTGCCGGTAAGCCTCGTCTGGACTCCTACGGGAGCCGGACTTCGTCTTTGACTTTAATTGCAGGAAGACTCCGCCCAGACTCCTATGGGAGCCGGACTCCGCCCACGATCCTAACTGCAAGTAGGCTTCGTCCGGGCTCCTACGGAAGCCAGACTCCGTCATCTATTCCGATTGTGGGAAGACCTCGCCCAAACTTCTACGGGTACCGGACCTCGCTATCGACTCTGATCAAACTTCAGCCGACAGGTCTGGACCCCCTGGCAGGCCACGGTAACGGACAACACTACTCCACTCCCTGCGGCGGACCCTACGCAGCTCCATTATTCCCTGGCAAGCCATATTAACGGCCACGATTCTGCTCCACTCCCTACGGCGGATCCTGTGCGATTCCACCACTCCCTGACGAGTCATGACAGCGGACGTCGCTCCACTCCCCGTAACTGATTCTACGTGGCGAGCCACGGTGATAGCCACGATCTCACTCCACTACCCTCCGCAATAAATTCTTCCTGACTCTGGGCGGTCCACTGCCAGACGGTTACAGATGTTGCTGTCAGGCCACTGCCCCCTCCGCCTATAAAAGGGAGCTCCAGATACGTTATTCTATAAGCTCTCATTTTTCATCTAAAAATTTTGCTAAATTCTCCGTTCGAGCACTCCATTCTTGTTGAGGCAGAGAACTGACTTGAGCGTCGGAGGATCTTGCCGGAGCAACCCCACCTCCAGTTTAGACTTCCTTTGCAGGTCCCGACGGCGACCGCGACTTCCTCGACTCCAGCTTCTCCGACGCAAGCGGATTTTTGCACCAACAGGATTGGCGCTAGAGGAAGGGTCTGAACCTTCGCAGTACCCTTGTTCTTAAAGGAGCGCTCAACGGATCCACTTCCGGTCATCTTTTCTGGCACCCACTCCTCCTTTCCTCATATGATGCCTTCTCACGAGGCCTTCGCACAGCTACCTCCGGCCATGGTCGCCGACAAGGAGTGGCCGGACGACCGGCCTCTATCGGATTCCGTCAACACCATCTCGGGAGAATCCCGACGGGAGGCAACCAACATACCAGCCGTATCTCCCAAGCGGCAAAAAGTTGAAGAACCCATAACCTTTACCGAAGAAGACACCCAGGGAGTCCAATTCCCTCATAACGACGCGGTCGTAGTTTTCTTGAATATAGCAAATTACGACGTCCGTCGCATTCTTGTCGACAATGGAAGTTCGGCCGACATCTTGTTCTACGACGCCTTTTCAAGAATGTCCGCTCTTGGCGGTCATCTGAGACCGATTTGCTCCCCCTTGGTAGGGTTTACCGGTGACGCCGTTCCGATGGAAGGAATGATAGCTTTGACTGTGGCCGCGGGTCAGTATCCAAAGCAGTCCAGGGCTCTGATGAATTTCTTGGTGGTGAAGGCGCCATCCGCCTACAATGCAATCCTTGGCCGATCCGACCTCAATGCTCTCAGAGCTGTCGTTTCAACCTACCATTTGAAGTTGAAGTTCCCCACCAACTAGGGGATCGGAGAGGTCTGGGGAGACCAAGCCCTGGCCAGACATTGCTACAACATCGCCTTGCAAAGAAGCGATCAAGCTGACCCCTGTCCCATCGATGGACTGGATGCTTGCGACGACCTCACCGAAGAAAGGGGCGGCCCAATCGAAGATCTGGTACCAATCCCTTTGAATGATGGGAACGCGGAGCATGTGGCGTTAATTGGCTCCAACCTGGGGGAGGAGGTGCGGATGCGTCTTATTGATTTCCTCCGAAGAAATGCGGATGTTTTCGCTTGGGTTCCAGCGGACATGCCGGGGATTGACACGGAAGTCGTGGAGCATCATCTGGCAGTCGATCCGAGGCATCGACCGACAAAAAAAAAATCCGGAGTCATGCCCCGGAGAGGCAGAAGGCGATAGCCGAGGAAGTGGATAAGCTCCTCAAGGTCGGATTCATTAAGGAAGTCAATTATCCTGATTGGATTTCCAATGTTGTTCTGGTCAAGAAAACAAACGGCAAGTGGAGGATGTGCATAGACTTCAAAAAGCTGAATAAGGCTTGTCCAAAGGACAGCTACCCCCTTCTCCGAATCGACCAATTGGTGGACGCGACCTCAGGCCATGAGCTCCTCACCTTTATGGACGCGTTCTCCGGCTATAATCAAATTAGAATGGCATCGGAAGATGAAGAAAAGACAGCTTTCATCACTAATCGCGGCCTTTACTGTTACAGGGTCATGCCTTTCGGCCTCAAGAATGTGGGTGCAACCTACCAACGGTTGGTGAACAAAATCTTCAAAGAGCAGATCGGTCGAAACATGGAGGTATACGTGGACGATATGCTCGTAAAAAGCAAGTCTTCCAGAAATCATGTCGCCGACCTCGAGGAAATCTTTGACGCTCTTCGAAAGTATAGAATGAAGCTGAACCCAACTAAATGCACTTTCGGGGTAACCTCAGAAAAGTTCCTGGGCTTCATGGTATCAGGATGCGGGATTGAGGCCAATCCAGAGAAAATTTGCACCATCCAGGAGATGACCGTCCCAAAGTCGATCAAGGAGGTTCAGCGCCTCACAGGGAGGATAGCGGCTCTTAATCGCTTCGTCGCGAGGTCGGCCGAACGGTGCTTGCCCTTCTTTCAAACCCTCAAGCAGCCGAAGAACTTCTGTTGGATCTCTGAGTGCCAACAGGCGTTCGAAGAGCTAAGAAGCTACCTTAGCTCACCCCCGCTGTTGGCAAAGCCTGAACCTGGGGAGGAACTATTTTATACCTAGCAGTCTCTCCCATGGCCCTCGCGGCCGTCCTTGTCAAAGAAGAAATGAAAGTCCCGCGACCAGTCTACTACATTAGCCACGCACTGAGGGACGCCGAGACCAGGTACACCAAATTAGAAAAACTGACCTACGCCTTGTTGGTTGCAGCTCGGAGGCTCCGACCCTACTTTCAAGGGCACACCGTGACACTACTCACCGACCAACCAATCAAGGCGGTCCTGCACCGGGCAGATACCTCCGGGAGGATGGCGAAATGGGCGATCGAGCTTACGGAATTCGACATCAATTATCGACTCAGGCCAGCAGTGAAGGCCCAAATACTGGCAGATTTCATAGTAGAGTGTACCATCCCAGAGGAGGCTGAACTTGAACAAAGCCAAGGTGACGACCTGAAGTCCCAACCGAACTCCCCCAACGAAGAGACTAATCCCTCCGATCGCTTTTGGACCCTCTATGTGGAAGGATCTTCCAACATGTCGGGCGCAGGCGCAGGCCTGATCTTGGTCAGTCCAGAGGGGGTCATCACGGAGTACGCCCTGCGTTTCGAGTTCTCCGCAACAAACAATGGAGCGGAATATGAGGCTCTAATCGCAGGACTAAGGATCGCCAAATAGCTGGGAATAGGTCAACTCCGGGTATACAGTGACTCCCAACTAGTGGTGGGACAAGTCAGTGGGAGTTACGAAGCGCGGGAGGACAGTATGACCAGATACCTTGAGAAGGTAAAGGAGCTCACCCCCGCCTTCAGCAGCTTCAACATTAGACAGATTCCAAGGTTGGAGAATACCAGAGCCGATCTTCTCTCCAAGCTGGCGACATTGGCTCCGGCCGAATTGCCCAAAGGCGTCCTCTTTGAAGTTCTAAAACGTCAGAGTACAGAAGAATCGCGGCCCGTAATGGAGATCGACCACGAGCCCAGCTGGGTCGACCCGCTGATAACCTATCTTAGAGATGGAGTTCTCCCTCAGGACGCGAAGGAGGCTCGGAAGCTCCGAAATCAAGCCTCTCGGTACATCCTTTATGAGGGCAAATTGTACAAAAGATCATACTCCTTGCCCCTCTTGAAATGCCTCCGGCCCTCGGAAGCTGGCTACGCCTTATGGGAAGTACACGAGGGAGTTTGCGGAAACCATTTGGGAGCTAGATCTTTATCCCACAAACTGCTCCGCCAAGGATATTACTGGCCAACGATGCATCATGATTCGATTGAATATGTCAAAAAGTGTGATCGATGCCAGAGATACGCCAACGTCCAGAGACAACCCGCCACCGAGCTCACACCTTTGAGTGCCCCATGGCCTTTTGCATAATGGGGGATGGATATCCTTGGCCCCTTTCCCATGACGTCTGGATAAAGAAAGTTCCTCCTTGTAGCGATCGACTACTTCACCAAATGGGTTGAAGCCGAACCACTAGCGAAAATCACAGAAGCGAAAGTACAAGATTTCGTCTGAAAGTCAATCGTGTGCAGGTTCGGTCTGCCTAGAACCCTAATCACTGATAATGGACGGCAATTTACGGGAGCAAAATTTGTCGAATTCTATGAAGATCTAAACATCTCCCACAACTTCACATCAGTAGCCCATCCTCAGGCGAACGACAAAGCTGAGGTGACTAACAGAACCTTTTTGCAGGGGATTAAGACAAGGCTTGAAAAAGCAAAGGAAACTTGGGCGGACGAGCTTTATCATGTGCTATGGGTGTATCAGACCACCCAGAGGTTACCTACGGGGGAGACCCCCTTTGCTTTAGCCTTCGGTACGGAAGCCGTCATCCCGATCGAGCTTAAGCTCCCGTCGGCACGAGTCGTGACATTCGACGAACGTTAAAATTCACAAAATCTTAGAGCCAACCTCGACCTGCTAGAAGAAAGACGGGAGATCGCTCAGGTTCGAATGGCAGCCTACAGACAGAAAGTTGCTCGATATTACAATGCCCGGATCAAGAACAAAGCCTTTAAAGCAGGAGATCTAGTGCTTCGACGAGCTGCTGTCTCACAACCTCAAGACTGGGGGAAACTCGCCCCAAACTGGGAAGGACCGTATGAAGTCAAAGAAGTAGTCCGGCCGAAAACTTATTATCTTAAGGAACTCGGAGGAGCCGACCTCCCGCGACCGTGAAACTCGAAAAACTTACGGGTGTACTACCAATGACTTCATTTTTATTGAAAATTGCATACCTGTATGTCTTTGAACAATTCGCACAAACTGTGTCAGAAACGAAAGGGAAACGTCATCCCGACAAAGTCGAAGGCCCGGTTCCATTTAGACCGGATGGGGGGAGAGGCCCTACAATGCCCATATGTGCCCCCACAGCCCTGTTAGGGACAGGAGGAGAACCTCGCCCTTACTTGAGCAAAGTCGAAGGCCCGGTTCCATTTAGACCGGATGGGGGGAGAGGCCCTACAACGCCCATATGTGCCCCCACAGCCCTGTTAGGGACAGGAGGAGAACCTCGCCCTAACTTGAGCAAAATCGAAGGCCCGATTCCATTTAGACCGGATGGGGGGAGAGGCCCTACAACGCCCATATGTGCCCCCACAGCCCTGTTAGGGACAGGAGGAGAACCTCGTCCTAACTTGAGCAAAGTCGAAGGCCTGATTCTATTTAGACCGGATGGGGAGAGAGGCCCTACAACGTCCATTTGTGCCCCCACAGCCCTGTTAGGGACAGGAGGAGAACCTCGCCCTAACTTGAGCAAAATCGAAGGCCCGATTCCATTTAGACCAGATGGGGGGAGAGGCCTTACAGCGCCCTAATGTGCCCCCACAGCCATGTCAGGAACAGGAGGAGAACCTCGTCCTGACATGAGCAAAGTCAAAGGCCCGATTCTTTTAGACCGGATGGGGGGAGAGGCCCTGCAACGCCCATATGCGCCCCCCAGGAGGAAAACCTTGCCCTAGCTTAAGCAACTTCAACCGGTGGTAAACCCAGCCCGGACCTATACGGGAGCCAGGCTCCACCGCCAACTTCGATTTTTGATAAATCCTGTCCGGACTCCCACGGGAGCCGGACTTCATACTCCACTTTGATTGCAGGAAGACTTCGCTCTGACTCCTGCGGAAGTCGGGCTCCATCCACGACGCCAAGGAAGACTCTACCCAGACTCCTACGGGAGCCGGGCTCCGTTCACGATGCCAAAAAAAACTCCACCCGGACTCCTACGGGAGCCAGACCCCGCCCACGACTCCAATCACAGAAGGGTTTCGTCTGGGCTCCCACGGGAGCCGAACTTCGCCTTGACTTCAGCGGAGAAAAGTTCCGAGCGAAAAGGAAAAAGGGAGGCAACGGATCATGACAGCTACGATTGGAAAACGGACAGCGATCGAGGTACAGAAAACTCTGTCACCGCAAGGACTGGGGATCCCATCGGTAGTCCCAGCTTTTGAGGAAGTTTTCGACACAAAATGGGACAACTCACTTAGGGTGACAGAGGCTCGGATCCCCGAGTTCAAGCTCTGGGAGAGACCCCGGGCCCGAATGGCCCCATGCGAGCCTGCAGCCATTGACGAAAAAATGACAACCGAGTATCTTCGAACGGCATAAAAGTCGAAAAGGAGCTCAGCGAATAACAGTCCTCCACGAATAAAAGGGGTCATCGATGACCTTAGGACGACGTGAAAAAGAAAAGAAGAAAAGGAGGAAGAGAGAAGAAAGAAGAATAAAGAAGTTCGATAGACTACTATTCGATGCAAGGTGCAGACGAGGTAACAAAATCTCTTTTTCATTTTTAACCAACGAGGTGTACGTTACAAGACCCGGTGAAAAAAAAAACAATAATAATAATAATACATCATTGCAAGTCTCGCGAACACGGTTTGGAAAGAATATATCGGAGGCCGCTTCAAGCTGCAAACTTCTCTTCCCATCTCTGTCCTTCCTAGCCGTGTTGTCCAGTGCGTGTGACGGGCTCATCGGCTTTCGCCCCGACTTGTTTCGCTCCACCTCCGAAGTCCCAACCTTAGGGGGAAAAGGACGGGATAGATTCTCGGGGGCAGTAGGGGCAATGGCAGCGGCGGCGAAGACCTGTTTCAAGAAGAACCGGAGTCACCCCGGGGGCAGCAGTGGCACCAGAGATATGCGTCATCACCGAATGCTCCGTGGCAGCCACCGTCCAAAATGCTCCGGCAAGGTCGGCATGCGCTACTTCCACTGTCCCCGCAACAAATTTTACTGCCCCACCATCGACGCCGACCGCTTCTGGTCCCTCGGCCCCGACGGCATCAAGGATCCCGCCACAGCTTGTGACTACAGCTCTGCCCTCTTGACCGGTATCACCCCGTCTTGCTACTCCAAAATTCTCGGGCAGAATACCGTTACCGGCGGCCTCCGTTATTATACCCCTGTTGTTGAAGGAATTCTTTCTTGAGCCCCCTTTGAAACAACGGGGATCCTCACCGGCCGCTGTTCTCCTCCTCGCCTTCCTCCAAGCCCTAGACATCCCTTCGAGGATGGCCTCCGGAGTAGAGGACATGGCGTGGGAACCCCTTAGAGAAGAATCGGGGGGCTGAAGACGGCAAGGATCGGTGCGGAGGAAGTAGCTGAGTAGCTAGGCTCTCAGACGAAAGAAAGGTGCCGTCCTCTCGGCAGAATGAAACCCCGAAGGAAGAGTAGGGGGTTTAAATAGCCAGCGGATCTTAGCGCAGTTATGGCGGTGGGTGTCCCTAGGCCAACTGATGCATGCCACGTGTCCCGTATGTCCCCCTCGCCGCTATCAAGGATTGACCATTCGCAAATTTCCGTAGCACGACGCTTGGGATCGCATTTCGGCGGAAGTTCCGAAAAGACTCTTCAGGTCACCTTAACCAGAAAAAGAGCTCTGACATGCACACATTTAATGCCAAAATATCTGGGAGCGGCGGTGCGCAGGATTCGAGGGGACGGTTTCGGCTGTGCCCATCTCTCTGTGCTTCCTTCATTCGAAATTCGAACTCGGAAGTAGGGGGACTGGTGTTGGGTATAAAATACCCATAGCCGAAGTCCTCAGCAGAATCAGCTCCAGGAGGACTTCGCCCAGACTCCTACGGGAACCGGGCTCCGACCGCGGCATCAACTCCAGGAAGATTCCGCCCGGACTCCTACGGGAGCCGGGCTTCGCCCTCGACTCCAATAGCTGCAGACAGACTTTGTCCGGACTCCTACGGGAGCCGGACTCCGCCAACAACTTCAACCGCAAATAGACTCCACCCGAACTCCTACGGGAGTCAGGCTCCGTCCTCAACATCAGCTGCCGGTAAGCCTTGTCCGGACTCCTACGGGAGCCGGACTTCGCCTTTAACTTTAATTGTAGGAAGATTCCGTTCGGACTCCTACGGGAGCCGGGCTTCGCCCTCGACTCCAACAGCTGCAGACAGACTTCGTCCGGACTCCTACGGGAGCCGGACTCCGCCAACAACTTCAACCGCAAGCAAACTTCGTCCGGACTTCTACGGGAGCCGGACTCCGCCGACAACTTCAACCGCAAGTAGACTCTACCCGGACTCCTACGGGAGCCGGGCTCCATCCTCAACATCAGCTGTCGGTAAGCCTTGTCCGGACTCCTACGGGAGCCGAACTTCGCCTTTAACTTTAATTGCAGGAAGATTCCGCCCGGACTCCTACGGGAGCCGGGCTTCGCCCTCGACTCCAACAGCTGCAGACAGACTTCGTCCGGACTCCTACGGGAGCCGGACTCTGCCAACAACTTCAACCGCAAGTAGACTCCGTCCGGACTCCTACGGGAGCCGGGCTCCGTCCTCAACATCAGCTGCCGGTAAGCCTTGTCCGGACTTCTACGGGAGCCGAACTTCGCCTTTAACTTTAATTGTAGGAAGATTCCGCCCGGACTCCTATGGGAGCCGGGCTTCGCCCTCGACTCCAACAGCTGCAGACAGACTTTGTCCGGACTCCTACGGGAGCCGGACTCCGCCAACAACTTCAACCGCAAGCAAACTTCGTCCGGACTCCTACGGGAGCCGGACTCCGCCGACGACTTCAACCGCGAGTAAACTCTGCCCGGACTCCTACGGGAGCCGGGCTTCATCCTTAACATCAACTACCGGTAAGCCTCGTCCGGACTCCTACGGGAGCCGGACTTCGCCTTTGACTTTAATTGCAGGAAGACTCCGCCTAGACTCCTACGGGAGCCGGACTCCGCCCACGACCCTAACTGCAAGTAGGCTTCGTCCAGGCTCCTACGGAAGCCAGACTCTGTCATCTATTCCGATTGCGGGAAGACCTCGCCCAAACTCCTACGGGTACCGGACCTCGCTATCGACTCTGATCAAACTTCAGCCGACAGGTCTGGACCCCCTGGCAGGCCACGGTAACGGACAACACTACTCCACTCCCTGCGGCGGACCCTACGCAGCTCCATTATTCCCTGACAAGCCATATTAACGGCCACGATTCTGCTCCACTCCCTACGACGGATCCTGTGCGATTCCACCACTCCCTGACGAGTCACGACAGCGGACGTCGCTCCACTCTTCGTAACTGATTCCACGTGACGAGCCACGGCGATAGCCACGATCCCACTCCACTACCCTCCGCAATAAATTCTTCCTGACTCTGGGCGGCCCACTGCCAGACGGTTACAGATGTCGCTGTCAGGCCACTACCCCCTTCGCCTATAAAAGGGGGCTCCAGATACGTTATTTTATAAGCTCTCATTTTTTATCTAAAAACTCTGCTAAATTCTCCGTTCGAGCACTCCATTCTTGTTGAGGCAGAGAACTGACTTGAGCGTCGGAGGGTCTTGCCGGAGCAACCCCACCTCCGGTTTAGACTTCCTTTGCAGGTCCCGACGGCGACCGTGACTTCCTCGACTCCAGCTTCTCCGGCGCAAGCGGATTTTTGCACCAACAGAATCCTTTGATATATTATTAAAAAAAAACTCAATGGAATGAATTGTAATGGGTTTGGCCTGTTAGATAATTTTAATTTCTGTTATAACTAGATCGTACTTCAATTTTATGTAAAAATCAAATCATAAATAAATCATACCTTGTGTCATTGTGTATCTTTTAATATGATGATCCCATAGCCCGTAGGATGTTTGATCTTTTTCCGTGAGGTGTCTAGCTCTCTCCTCACCTTCTTCCTTAATGTGGATGATCAATGAAAATTATTCACACCCTTATGAGAGTTGGAGAAAGGGACTAGAGTATCTCTATTTTATATCTTTACTTGTCTTATTCTATCAAAAGTTTATAACTCTTAATTAGAGTTGAACTCCAATCTAGATCTAACTAGAAATAGAACTTTTTAATTAATTGGATTTATCATAATTGATTCCGGACATGTGGTTGACCCAAAGAGTTACACCTAACTAAAGAATAATTAGGCCGCATTAAAAGTCAAATCCTACATTCTCCCCCTTGATCTATATTATTACTTAACATAACTCTTTGGTTTTTCAAAAAATATTTTAATTTAAAAAATAAAATTATTTAATTTTCAAAAACAACAGATCCAAATCAAAATTTTGAAAATGACCCGATGAGTATGCACTCATTTTAAAAAAAAAATTATCCAATTATCTATTCCTTGAAATTCTTTTATACTTTGATTCAGCAAAAATCATTATGCAGATCATGGTGGTTATATATCTCAATTGATATACTCCCTTTCATGTAGCATGGCATCAATAATTCTCACTTAATCCAATCTTATATACTGGAGTACCTAGGCTATCAAAAATGATAATATCTATGATAATGGTCTCATTGTTATGTTATATGAATAATACTTCTGTTTACTTTAATTTTGACAAAAGTCAACCATAATGCATATAAGTAATAATTAAACAAAAGCAATAGCAATCATTAAACTACTAAGATATCTCAAATAAGTATCTATTATAAATTAAATATCCCAATGACAAATGTCCATAACATTTACATACTCTTTAAAAATTTTAGGCACTAAATCTTTAGTCAAAGGATCAGCTATCATATAAGCAGTATCAATAAAATCAATAGATACCTGATGACTACTAATTCTCTCATTTATAACAAGATACTTAACATCAATGTGCTTGTTTGCATTGATCATCTTGCTACTATTAGAGAGAAAAATAATAGTAGAATTGTCATAATAAACTCTCAGCGGCTTAAAAATAGAATCCATAATCCTGAGCCCTGAGATGAATTTTTTAAACTATAGAGCATGTGAGGAAGCCTCGTAGCGGCTTATATATTTAGTTCCATAGTAGAGTAGGTAATAATTAATGCGCTGTTTTGTGCTCCTTCATAAAATTATTCTACCAGCCAATAGGGAAGATGTAATCTGTAGTAGACTTTCTACTATCGAGGCAATCAATATAATTTGCATCTGAGTAATCGATTACTTCTAATTGATCGATCATCCTATAAGTGAGCATGTAGTCCTTAGTCTCTTGAAAGTAGTACATCACCTTCTTGACAGCTTTTCAATGGTCCATACCTAGATCACTCTGATATCTACCAAGTATTCTAAGAGCAAAACTAATATCAGAATGAATACATACTTGAGCATACATCAGACTACCCACTACAGATGCATAGGGTATATCTCTCATCTGATTTATCTCAATCTCGCTCCTAGGACACTAAAATTTACTGAATTTATCATCCTTAACAATTGGCATTTCACTTGATGAGTAGCTCGATATTTCAAACCTTTCTACGATCCTATTAATATAAGTCCTTTGAGATAAATCAAGCAACCTCTTACTCCTATCGCGATAGATTTTTATATCAAGAATATAAAAAGTATCTTTTATATCTTTTATAAGAGACCAAAATCACTGCTGGCTAGTAAGATATTATCCATACATGGAACTAAAAATATAAACTTACTCCCACTCACCTTCAGATATATACATTGATTAGTAATATTTTTCTTAAATCTGAAGAAAGCAATGATATTATTAAAGTATCATTATCTAGAAGCTTATTTAAGATCATATATAGATTTCTTCAATCAACATACCAACCTTTTATTTTCTTACACTGAAAATCCTTCAGATTGTTCCGTATACACCTCTTCCTTTAAATCCTCATTCAAGAATGTTGTCTTAATATCCATTTGGTGTAGCTTTAAATCAAAATAAGCTACTAATGCTATAATGATTTTGAATGAATTTTTTTCAAAAATAGGAGAAAATATTTCATGATAATCGATGCCCTCTTTTTGACTGAATCCCTTTGCTACAAGTCTGGTCTTATATCTTTCCATATTATCTTTAGAGTTTCATTTGGTTTTAAAAATTTATTTATAATCAACAGGCTCAGATCCTTCAGGCAATTCGATAAAGTTTTAGACTTGATTTTTACTCATGGATTCCATCTTATCTTTCATGTCATCTAATCAGAGTTCAAAATCATCACTATTTATGATATCCTTAAATGAGACTGGATTATCTTTCATCCTAATATCATAATCACATTCTTATAAGTAAATAATATATCATCTGAAATGATCGATCTTCTAATTTTAGTAGATCTCCATAATATTTCAGCTTCAGTATCATTATTGTGATTATTTTTAATCGGATCAGGTTCATTGATTGTTTGTTCGGAACATGACGTATCAACCACCTGTTGATATTCTACATTCTCAAATTTAACAGGTTCATGTGAAATTCTCTAGGTGTTACTGTAATAGAAAAGGATTCTCTTATTTTCTCAAACACCGCATTACGTGGTTCATCACTCTTACTATTTTCACCATCCTTAATGAACCTAGCTATTCCAGTTTCAACAATTCTAGTGATATGCGATGGATAATAAAATCTAAAATTTTTTGATCTTTTTGCATACTTTATAAAATAATAACTAATAGTTTTGGGATCCAATTTTTTTTCTTATGGGTTATATAATTGAGCCTTTACAGGATAATCCCAAATATATAAATATGCTAAACTTGATTTCTTATCCATCCATAACTTAAAAGAAGTTTTAGAAATGGCCTTACAAGGTATCTGATTTAGGATATACATAGCGATTTTCAAGATTTCTCCCCATAAATTCAAGTATAATGAAGAATTACTAATCATACTTTTCACTATATTCATCAGAGTGCGATTACACCTTTCAGCCATACCATTTTATTCAAAATTTTTTAGCATAGTATACTATGCCACAATGCTATACTATTTTAAAAAAATTGATAAAAGATTTAAAATTACAGTCAGATTCTCATATCTACCATAGCATTCACCATCCTAATCAGATCTCACAACCATAATTTTTCTGTCCAATTGATTTTCTACTTTAGCTTTGTATACCTTACAGATTTTTAAAGCTTCAAATTTTTTATATAATAGAAAAATATAATCATAACATGAGAAATCATCAATAAATGTGATGAAAAAATTTTGCCCTCCAAAATAAGATGAAAAATAGCCACAAATATCGATATATATTAATTCTAAGAGTCTTTGACTTCTAGTGATATGCTTTTTATGATTTTTAATTTATTTTTTTAATACAATATATGTACATACCAAAATCACTAAAATTTAGATTTGATAAAATACTTTTCTTAATTAATATAGTCATCTTTTCTTTTGATATGCGACCTAATCGTCTATGCCACAATATTGAAAAACTCTTATTTACAATATCATATTTCATTCTAATATTGATATTGAAGATAAAAAAAAATTATGCAAAAGAAGAATCCAAATTCATTTTATATAATCTATCACATAATGTTCCAATACCAACCAAAATAAAATTTTTTATTAATTTAAAACTTGAATTCATAAAAATAAATGAAAAACCTTCTAAATCAAATATTCATAAAGAAACTAAATTCTTAGATATTGAAGGAATATAAAAGACATCATGTAGATCTAATTAGAATCCGGTGTATGTAATGAGTCTGCAAGTCCCAACTGAAATGATCTTGAATTTTATCTGATTTCTTATAAAGATCCACCGCTCTCTATCATTTGGCTTTCAGCTTGAAAAAAATTTCTGCAATAAATTAGAAATATGAATTATAGTATCGAAATCAATCCATCAGGTATTAAAAGGAACATCAATAAAATCAGTTTCGAAACAAATAAGTGATAAGGGGATATCTTTTTTTTCAAATCATTTTCTTCTTTTCTCACAATCCTTCTTGAAATGTCCCTCGTTATAGAAGAAATATTTTAATTTATGAGAACCTTTCTTTAGTGGATTGCTTGATTTATTATTTTTCTTTCTTCGCCTTCTTTCTTTTAAGATGCTCCTGTGAAACTACGTGAACAATTGGGATTTCTTCCTACATCAATTTCTCTTCCTCTTGCATACATTGGGAGATGAGTTCATTTATTGATCATGATTTTTTGTGTGTGTTGTAGTAAATTTTAAATTGGATAAACTGAGATGGAAGAGAATTAAGAATAAACTGGATAAGAAAATTTTCAGATACTGTCATTCCTAAATCATTCAATTGTTCAACTATATCATGCATTTCTATAATATACTTGCACACTTCAAAAAATCCATCATATTTCATGGAGATTAACTTGTTCATTAGGATACCAACTAAGGCTTTATTAGATTTAGTAAATTATTGTTCTATAGAGGAAAGATATTCAGAGGTCAATTTGTTATCAGGAATAGATCTCCTAATATCGCTTGTTATGGAGTCTTAATAATCATGAGAGACAATCTATTAAAATGCTCCTATTTTTTATATATATTTTTTAATTTTTATATAATTTTTTCTAATCAAGAGAACTAGTGGGAGTAAGTGCATCAAACTGAGGCTTACGAAGGATCAAATCTAAGTCTAGACATCTTAGGACAATGAAAAGCTGCTCGTACCAATCAGGATAATTAGATCCATTTAGTATGAGAATATTAGATAGATGCGACGAGAGTGAAGTAGAGGTCATAGTTATAAATTAAAAGAATATGCTTACAATTACGATCATGATGTAGATTTCATAACACAATTCTGCTGATAACACTTATTATACAACTACAAAACACCTTTGAACAAGAATCATAGTATATAATAAATGTCACAACTAATTTAATCATAAATCTAAACATAATAATCAATACCAAATTATGCAATACATAAATCACAAATATAAAAATTTTCATGACCAACAATAATATGAAATATGTAAGCAAGAATAATAATTATGGTATGAATACATAATTTATGTTTAAAATGTGATCCATCATATTAATTATACTTTCAGTGATTTAACTAAATATGATTATAAAAATCCAAGATTATTCTCATCTTTGGGTGTAGAACTCCATGTCTTTATGTAATTTAAGTTAGTCAATCTATTGCTGTCAATTTTATATTTAATTATAGTTATCTTTGGGTCAACTATAACAAATATATCTTTATGCAATTTCAAAATATACTGAGAGAGAAAATTATTAGTCCTTGATGACTCAGCTATCCAAGATCTATAGAGTATTCTGGATCCTTTGGGGCTATGCGAAAATATACTTGAACAATGCAATGGTGAGTGAAATTATCAAATAAATAATTTATAAAATATTTAAATACTTTATCATGCATGAAAAATTTAACTAAAATATTCTTCAAGTCATCGTGAGTCCAACAGTTTAAAAATCACTCAAATCGGATGTAAAATAAATAAGTTACAGTGATTTTATCAAAATTTTTAATATTAGAGGACTAAACCCTGAATGCCAGATAGATAAGGGGCTTTTCTATAAAGTAGTTATTTTAAAAATAGGTCTATCAAAAAATTGGAGGGATCTTTCTATAATAAAATATTCTTTAGGGGGTTATTTGCAAAAGATTTAAAATAATCTCAGATTATCGGGTTGGAGTCTAATTCGAAACCTTAATGGATTAAAATCTGAAATCTGATAGTCATAATGGGTGAAACAAAAACCGAAATGGGTTCAGATCTGGACCGTTAGGATCCAAAACCCAATACCCAAACCCTCTTCCAGCTCGATCGAGAGAGGGATTTCTCCCACGTGCCATAGGGCGGCCGTTCGGTTGCCATCCTCCACCCCGACCACTGGAGGGCGGTGGATTGCCGCTGTCATCGAAGCGACAGCAGAAGAGCTGTCGTCTCCTATTGATGCGGGAGAAGCTGCGGTCCTCGCGACCACTCCAAATTGCTGCGTGTGGCGGTGGATCCCCATTGCCACTGTCGGGAAGCAATAGCTCCCCACCCCCCATCAAAGTGAACCACTGCCAGCAAGCAGTCTCGATCCACCACTGCCTCGATCCGCCTCCGACTCCCATTGAAGCGACAGAAGCCATGGTCCCCACAGCTGCATGAAGACGTCGCGGGCGGCGGTGAATTCCCGCCGTCGTCGTTGCAACCATCCGTCGGACGGCAAGGGTTGGCCTATACCGCCGACCCAAAAAAATTCTTTTTTTTTAATTTTATAAAATTAAAAAAATATATAATTTAATTTTTTAAAATTAATTTATTTTAAAAAATATAAAAATATGATTTTAATATTTCAAAAATAAGCCATAAATTTGTCAAAAAAAATTTTTACATGAACATAAAGCATGAAATCAGAGCTCTGATACTACATGTTAGATAATTTTAATTTCTATTATGTCTGGATCGTGTTCCAATATTTATGCAAAAATCAAATCATAAATAAATCATATCTTGCATCATCGTGCATCCAATACGATGATTCTATAGCCCACAGGATGTCTGATCTTCCATAGAGCATCTGATCTTTTCTCTCCTCATCTTTCTCTTTATGAGAGTTGGAGAAAGAGACTAGGACACCTCTATATTTATATCTATATTTGTCTTGTTTCATCAAAAGACTAACTCTTAATTAGAGTTGAATTTTAATCCAGATCTGATTAAAAATAGAATTTTTTAATTAATTAGATTTACTATAATTGATTCAAGATATGTAGTTGACCCAAAAAGTTACATCTGACTAAGAAATAATTAGATCATATTAAGAGTCAAATTCAACACGGCCATCTTATGATGGAGCATATACATGCTTTGATTAGTTTTGATCATTTTTGAAAAAAATTATATCTTATATAGCATGTACTAAATGGCTATGCATGTTGTCAATCACATCCATTCATTTCAATAGGCTTCATTTATCAAACGCTTGTTCTGATCGTTATAAGAACGAACGGTTGTGATTCATAACGTGCATGGGCATGTGGTGTGCCGTATAGGATATGGTTTCTCTTGAGTCTTTTTCCAAAATAATTCAAAAAAAAAATTTAAATACCAAAATATATCAAAACGAAACTTATTTACCAAACTAATGCAAAAGGAAAAAACGCCATTTTGAACGGCATTTTTTCCGCTTCCACGTCACCCCCCATTTCCACGGTGGCATCGTCCCAAAAAAAAAAAAAAAAAAAAAGGAAGAAACGCCATTTAGAATGGCGTCTTTAAAAATGCCATTTTGAATGGCGTTTTTAAAAACGCCATTCAAAATGGCGTTTTCAAATTTTCCCACAAAAAAAAAGGAGAAAAATCGTGAAAAAATGGAAAAATAGGTTTTTTAAAATTTGAAATTAATTAATAAATTAAAATTATAATTTTGATTGAAATTAAAAATATAAAGATTTGAATTTGTAATTCATTAAAAAAATTAATTTATAATTTTTATTAAAAATATTTTTTAAAAGATGTCCAAAAAAATCTTAAGAAATAAAAAGAAAATTATCATAGAAAATAAAAAAAAGAGAAAGAAATATGAAAGAAATAAAAATATAAAATTTAATTGAAAAACATCATTTGAAATACTTGTCCTAAAAATTTTTAAAAAATTTATAAATTTTAAAATTTTTAAAAAATCAAAAAAAAAGAATTATAATGTCAAATTTTTAAAAAATAAAATTTTAAAGATTAATAGAAATTAAAATATTATTTCAAATTATTTTCTCAAATTAAAAATAATTAATTTAAAAAAGATTCAAAAAAATTTAAAAAATAGACTAAAAAAATATTATAAAAATATAAAGAATTGAAAAAAATAGAAATTATAATTGTAATTGAATAACAAACTTTATAATTTTTAATTTTAAGAAATAAGAATTATAAATGTAAATGAAATTAAAAATTATATTTTAAATAACTAAATAAATTTAAATATAAATTTTTAAAAAATATTATAAATAAAAGGAAAAAAATACGTAATAGAATATCAAAAAGATAAAAATGAAAAAAAACTAAAATTTAAATTTAAATTTATAAAAATTATAAATTAGATTAGAAAAAATATATCATAAAAGAATAAAATAAAATTAAATTAATTACAATTTCTTTTTTAGGGTATTTTATAAATGTGACTTAAAAAAATTAAATTTGAATTAAATTTTGATTAAAAAAAATACATTAATAAGTTAAAAAATGATGAAAAGTTTAAAAGTTAAAAAGTTAAAATTTTTAAAAAGTCATAAAAAATAAGAATTCTAAATTTAAATTTTTTTAAAAAATAAAATTTTAAAGATTAAGTGAAATAAAAATATTTTTAAAATTAATTTCTTAAATTAAAATTAATTTAATTAAAAAAATTTTAAATAAAATATAAAAATCGCCTAAAAAAATTTCATAAAAAGATAAAGAATTGAAAAAAAATAGAAATTCTAATTGTAATTGAAGAACAAAGTTTATAATTTTTAATTTTAAGAAATAAGAATTAAAATTATAATTGAAATTAAAAATAATATTTTAAATAACTAAATTAATTTAAATATTAATATTTAAAAAATATTTTAAATAAAGAAAAAAAATACGTAATAGAATGTCAAAAAAATAAAAGTGGAAGAAAATTAGAAATAAAAATAAAAATTTAAAAAATTATAAAAAAAATATTTCATAAAAGAATAAAATGTAATAATTAAATTAATTACAATTTATTTTTTTGGGTATTTTATAAATGTGACTTAAAAAATTTTAATTTGAATTAAATTTTGATCAAAAAATAAATACATTAAAAAGTTAAAAAATGAAGAAAAAAAATCATAATTTTATCAGATATGATTCTGAAGTCTCAAAAGCAAGAACAAAAGATGTGTAATCTATTAGAGGCAATTTCAATATTTTTGTAAGTGTATTTTCTAAGAAAAATAGATTTATATTTTTTAGTCGATCCCATGAATCGACTCATGGCTAAAAAAGTTTAACGGCACGCAAAATTTTTGGCTGCCACACTCTGTGAGTCGACCCCTTGACTTTCTTTCTGGTAATTTTTATTTTTAAAATTTTTTAAAAAGAGGGAGAGAGAGGAAGAGAGAGAGAGGAGGCAGCTCACCGCGGTGCTGTAGGAGAGACGCCGGAGAAGGGAGAAGAGGGAGAAAGGAGAAGAGGGAGAAGGAGAGAAGAAGGGAGGAAAGGAGAAAACGCCGTTCCCTTCGACATTTTTTTATTCTTTTTTTTTCTTAAAATTTTTTTAATTTTTTTTCATAATTTGTTTAATTATTTTTTTTTAATTTATTAAATTTTTTAATGAGGCTAGTAATTTGAATGATAATTTTTAATTTAAATTAAAGTTAATTTTTTATTTTAAATTATAATTTTTATTTTATTACCATTTTTTCTCTTTTATTTACTATTTTTATGATATATTTATATTGCTCCTAGATTGATTTTGATGATTACAAAGCAGATTGAAGGGATACAAATATTTTTTATTTGAAAAAGTCTTTATGCTCTCAAGGGGCAAAAATGTAATTTTACCAAAACCCTGATTTGATAGTATCATTTGGTAGAACAAATGATTTGTGATCTATTGGTGAAAATTTCATTGTTTTTGGACTTATATTTTTGAAGTTATGAATGTTTTAAGTGCATGAGTCGACTCATGAGTCAACTCATGGCACAATGAGCTGCTTGGCATGCTGAAATTCCTATTGGCACGCTGGTTTTCTGGCTTGGCACGACCTGTGAGTCGACTCATGAGTCGACCCACAAGGCATGAGTCGACTCATGAGTCGACCTCTGTTGGTTTGGGCCAAAAAATCCAGAAACTCACATTTCTGGCTGTTGCAACAGAGGTCGACTCAGACTCATGAGTCGACCCCTGAAGCATGAGTCGACTCATGAGTCGACCCCTGCGATGGGAATTATCCACAACGGCTAGTTTTTAGCCCATTTTAGTTGCTTTTAATGCTCACTTTAAGTGCTCTAACGGCTCTTTTTCTGCCTAGAATATTTTTCTTTGTTTCTTAAAGCTATAAAAGGTTTCAAAAGGTGAAAAACAAGGGAGAAATACAAGACATACACAATACACACAAGAGACATACAAGAGATTTTGAAAGAGAAAAGCAAGAGCATTCAAGAGGGCATTCAAGAGCATTCAAAGAGAGGATTTCTCAAGCCAACTTTTTAACCTTAATCAAGAGCTCATTTAAAGCCTTCAAGAAGCCTTCAATCAAAGCTCACCAACTCTTCAAGCGTTCATTCAACTCTTCATTCACTTTGAGAAAATCCAAAAGGGGCTTCTTCATTTGAGTAAAGTGTATTTAATGTTATATTCGCTCATTTAAGGAGCTATTCTTGTACTTATTTGTGCTCTAAACTGTTTTACTCTTTGTGAGTAATTGTTTTTGTTTTGGAGGGTTTCCAAAACAAGGGAAGGTTGATCCGAACCTGAAATCGGAGTGTATTGGGTTGGCTTGTACCCGAAAAATAAGTGGACTAGCTTGGGATAGCTAGTGTCGGAGTTTCCGACGTTTGTATTCGGGTTGAATACAAGTATAGTGGTTTGGAATTCCCAAGTAGGAGCTTGGGGAGTGGATGTAGGTGCAAGGTTGGCACCGAACCACTATAAATCCTTGTGTTTGTGGTGTACTTTATTGTTTCTCTTTAATTCTTCATTATATCCTTGCATTCTTGCTTTAGGTAATTAATCTTGAACTAAAGTCCTTCTCCTCATTCATCAAGCATTTGACAAATACTTTTCATAAGTAATTAGTTAAGCTTAAAATCTTTAATAAATAAATTTAATTAAATAATAAAAATAATAATTTAAATGATAATTTTAAATTTAAATTAAAATTAAATTTATTTAAAATTTATAATTATAATTCTTATTTTATTATTATTTTATTATTTTTTTATGATATTTTTTTAAAATTTATTTTAAAAATTTTATCATTTAAAATTATAATTTCAGTTTTCTTCCATTTTTATCTTTTTAGCATTCTATTACGTATTCCTTTCCTTTACTTAAAAAAATATTTATTTTTTCTAAAATTCAATTCAAAAAGCAATATTTGATATATTATTATTTACGTTATAATTTTTATAATCCTTTCAGCATAATATTCTCTCCTAATGTTCTGAGACACGTTCGAGTATGTGTATCCATATGCACCGATCATAATATCCAATCATTTAAAATTAAATAATATAAAATAAAATCAACATTTAATATTATTCAATAGAATAAAAATGTCAAACGTACAAAAAAAAAATAGTACAACAAAAATGTAAAAATACTAAATACAAATACAACAAAGACTAAGTCCCACAAGGACGTCGCGGCGCCCGTGGTCGCTTGGACCTTCTCAGGAAGGTCCTCACCGGCTGCTCCTGCTGTGATGGCTCCTCTCCTATATCAGTGGAGGAGATCTGCTGATCATGCTGCTCAGGAATAACTGATGGTGTCGGATCATCTACGGACTGAGAGATCCGTTCAACTCTCTCATCTGGATACACGGATGGACCTGAAAAAAAAGTATCATACTCATGTGGCCAACTGGTACCCGGTGATGGCATCTGTGCGATGTAGGAAGAAGAAGATGCTGCCATCTGTGGATGAAAAGACGATGGCATCTGTGCAGCATCAAATGATGACATATGCGGAATATGCGGTGATGGCATATGTGAAGCATATGGTGACGGCGTATAACTCATATCTGGCGCCCGAACTGCTCCATACCAAGGCGCACAGGTATGTGGATCAACACCAATCGCCACCAATGCTCCGGAACCTGTTCTCTCCATCTGCCGCAGTATCTGAATCCGCTCGTCCTCATCAGTCGTAGATAAAGCACGACGAGTGTCCAACACGAGATCCGACAAAGAATCAGTCTATAAAATAAAAATAGAATAGTTAGTATAAAACAATCAGTATAGTGTACAATATAAAACAAAAATATAACACAAATAACATGAAGTAATTTTCATAATCTTACCAAAAGACGTACAGTAGAACTCTCGCCCTCGTATCCTGAAACTGCATACTGAGACAGTCCAATGACTCGCACCGTAATGCTAAAAAACCAAGCCATGTAGTCATCAGTATATGAACGGCCTCTCAAAATAGGATCACCATGAACAATGTGATCTCGACGTGCATCCCAAATATCGATGTACTGTGCATGTCTGATACGCCAGTCGATACGAGCTCTCCCTCGTCGATCAATACGATGAAGTCCCTGGCTGGTATCAAACTGCTCTGAGATGCCCTGAGTCTGACCAAACTGCCGCAGGACACGATCGGGAAGATGCCACTCTACCACATCAAAACAAATAAGTGGCACCCTAGCAGTCCATATGTCGTGTCCAACTGTACACATTTGCGGCAGTATAGCCAATATCCCATCTGTATATGGCTCCCATAAAAACTGATATAATATAGTTAAAATAAAAAAAATTAATATAAAATTATAATATATTATGAATACTGTAAATTGATATTTGTAAAAAATTCAAAATTTACCCGTCTAGATGTATCAACTAATGTATCCAACTGACACCTATAAACCCGTGCCACTCTTGTCGATACGTGATGAACGTTGAATGCAACGTTCCATCTGTTTCACAATGTACTAATATTAAATAAATTTAAAATAATAAAATTTAAATAAAAATAATAATATTTCGATACATGTATCCTAATGGTCCATCTAGTCTGAATGGAACATCAGGATCCTGCTGCTCTGATGGCATCTCGAGCAACTGTCGTCGTAATGGACTGATAGTCGGTATACGCTCCCATACCCAAATCTGCAAAATTTAAAAATTAAATAAATGATATATCGAATGTAAAATATAATTAAATATTACAAATTAAAAATTTTAATTCACGTACCTGTAATAATACAAGATAACCGCCAATCTCGCTCTGATCAGCATAGGAACCCCGACACATAGCTCGGTATAGACAAGCTAGTACTGCACTTCCCCAACTGAGTCGACGAGCGAAGTCTAAATCCTCTAATAATGGCAAAAACATCAACTTCATCTTATTCGATGAAGTATCAGGTAACAAGACACCACCTAACAATCGCAGCACCTGACCCCTAACATACTGCTGCACCATCTCCTCTGGTGCATCATCCGCAATATGAAAATGACGATAACGATCATCCAAACACTCAATCCTGAGTCGTGAATGATCAAAAAAATGTGCATCGGGCTTAAACCCTAACAACTGCAAGCACAAAGCCTGCCACTCCGGAATGGTAAGTGTGGGATCAACTCCGGTAACTGGATCTCCATCAACTGGTAGTCCAGTAAGGATGCTGACATCCTGTAAACTGATGGTCGCCTCACCAAATGGAAGATGAAATGTGTGTGTCTCTGGACGCCATCTCTCAAGCATAGCAGTAATAAGACCAACGTCCATCTGTATACGACCGATCCGATATACTCCATAAAATCCCAGATATCGTAAATAATCTAACACTCTATCTGGGATGTCCTCTGTCCTCCAGAAATCTGCATCGGATCGTCGTAGACGAAGATGTCTGGACTCCTGCAAGAAAATATACTAATTAGATAACGTACATAATTTTTAAAATAAAAATTTAAAAAGTAAATAAGATTGTAATGCTTACGCCGCCATCTAAAATAGTCTGTGATCGATGGTACTCCTGCAATGTAAGAATGCTGCTGTCTCGGGGATCGGGATATCGTGGATCGTAAGCCATAATACGCTGTCTCAAGCAATATTATCACAGATGTATTAAAAAAAATAGACAATATATTTTAATTTTTTTTTAAATACAATATTATCACACAATACAACTTAAACACAAAATTCAGTTCATCCCAACATATTAAACACGAAAATTCAAATACAATCCCACAGTAATTCATAAAACAATGACAGCAACGCAATTGTCGAAGCTTTCAATTTCTTCCACTGCTTGAAGTTGAAGTATGTTGAAATATCCTAGGACAGCGACGACGATCATGACCCTGTTCCCTACAAATACAACAGTGGTTCTTATTTCTTATTTGCCTATCATCCATCTCATTTCGTAGTCTCGTTGACTTTGGTCTACCTTTCTTCTTCGGTCTCAAACGATGATGATCAGGCATACATTTGAACATACGTGTATGCATCCAATAATCTTCATGTGGTAGTGGATTGAAATTACCGCTCCAAGCATTCATGTATGCTGTAATTGTATATGCATCATCCACAAAAACACTAAAATGTACAGCAATTTCTTGACACACAGCTAAAACATGCGAACATGAATATTTGTACGTGCTCCACTTTCCACAAGAATATTTTTTTTCAGCTAATGTAACAGTATGAGAATTTCTCCACCTCGTAATCCTCTGCTTGCTCTTCTCGTAAGCACTTCATATATACCTCTTTGAAGGTTGAATGCTGTTACTCGGTGCTGGTTAGCCTTAACTTGATCTTCAGCAATTTTAATTGCAACATGAGGAGTAAAAAGATTATTTTGATTCTCCTCTACATATCTCAAGGCTTGGGCATGCCTCGTATTGAAATATTTGACAAGACGATAAAATGTCAGTTGAACACAAGCTGTAATTGGCACATTTCTAGCTCCTCGTAAAACACTGTTAAAAACCTCTGATAAATTTGTAGTTAAAACACCATAGCGTAGGCCATCATCATGTGCCAATGTCCACTTCTCCTTTTCTATCTCGGACAACCAGCTCCAAGCTTCTTCATTCACTGTTCTAATCCTACCCATGATAAAATTGAATTTACGAACTTGATGAGCACTTCCAGCTTGCCATACTGCTCTTTTCAGCTGCACATTTTTGAAATGAGTATTGAAATTACTGCAGATATGTCTTAAACAGTATCGATGATAAGCACGTGGTGGACTCCATCCAATAGACTCATCTGCGATGGCATTTAATATACCTGGATGCCTGTCAGAAATTAAGCATATTCCATTTCTATCTTTAACGATATATGTTCTGAGCTGGAAAAGAAACCAACTCCAACTTGCAGTCGTTTCCTCATCGACAATTGCATATGCTAATGAAAATATCCCATTCTCTGCATCAATGCCTGTTGCAATTAACATCTTACCTTTAAATTTTCCATACAAGTGCGTGCCATCAATGCTAATTACAGGATGGCAGTGCATAAAACCCTGAATAGATGGTTCGAAAGCCCAAAAAATATAATTTAAAACACGAACATTGGAATTCACAACTTGAAAAAAATTCCATGAAACAACTGTACCAGGATTTGCATATTGAAGTGCAGCCATATAATAAGGTAATTTAGCATAAGATGGCTCCCATTCTCCATAAATATCAACCAATGCCTTATGCTTTCCACACCATGCTTTCCTGTATGATACTGTATATTGAAATTGATCATTAACGGCTGCCACTATAGCTTCAACTTTAACACCAGGATCTTTCTCAACAATATGTCGGACTAATGTGCTAATCATCTTTTCACTGACATGTTTGTGGTCTCGACTCAATCCCGTAAACAAACAAGTATGAGGACCCTCATATTTTGTGATTTGAAAATATCCATGTTTTTTCAACAATGCAGCACGAAGCCTCCATTTACAATGCTGAACATTATCTGATGATGCGCATCGTACGGACCATAATTTCGAATGCGACTGAACTACATTGTATGTCCGATGCTTCATAATGTGATAAAGATCAACAGCTCTCCTTAGATCATCTTTACTCTCAAACATTAAATCTTTAGAAAATTCAGTCATCGAAGAGTCCCAAAATTGATTGTCAGAATTCAATCTTCGACCAGCACTAACACAACCACCATCATCTAAATTTATATCATTAAAATATTGTGGAGGTTCGTGCAAACGAGATTGAGATTCTTTCACATTAATATTAGCTTGAACATCTTCATCATCATTCTCATCTTCATCATCATCATCATTACTGCTACTGTCCTCATCCATCCAACTGTCTTCATCTTCATTTTCATCTGACTCAAAACCCAGACTATCAGAATTTATTCCACCGACTACCCAATCATCATTTCCTATATGAGTGTCGTCTCCCGCACTTGCCACTACTTGTACCAAAGGAGAAGTCACCATAGCAGAAGACACAGGAGAAGTCACCACAGCACTTGGAATAATTGGACAGCTAGGACCGGCGGTAGTGGAATATTGTTCTGCAAAACCGGCCTCAACACTATCGGTTTGTATCATAGGAGTTACGAAAGGTGAGGAAGGCCCAACATTATTATCCGCTTGAGTTAAAAACCGATTATGATATCCAAAGCTTGGTACATCTTCTTTTTCAATATATAATTCTAAAAATTGACATTCCGAATATTTCAAAGGAAAGGTCAGCATTTATTCGACATCATCATCGTCATCAATTGGAACCAAGATATATTTACTCTGCATTAACTGTCCCGACAGATTAGGAGATCTCCATTTCAATTTTATTTCATATTTTTCTTTGTCTACAGGAATACTGCTGTATAAATGATCCAATAATTCTTGACGTGATAATGATGAAGATATTCTAATCATCCGATTTGCAGGGTGACTATACTGCACACCAGTTTGATCATTCTGTATCATGCCATCATAATACAATAAAATACGAACTTGAGTACCGGCCATTTTCTCAAAAAAACCTACAATAAAATCAAGATTAAAATATTTAATATTATTAATTATTTTATCATTACAAAAGATTTACATGATACATGCATCATATCATCAACAAATAGGTACAGATAGATCCTATCCCATTCGGGAATTGCATTAATTCTATAGATTAATTATATTAATCAAACGATACGCAAAAAGGACCGAAAGAAATTTCGGCAGCATTTCCCCTTAGTTCTCCCCACACGACTCAAAATGTGTGGGGAGAACTAAAGAAAAATACTGTCCGAAATTTCTCTCGAACCCTCCGCATATCATTCGAATAATGTAATTATCTATAGAATTAAATGCAATTCCCAAACTGTCCAAACTGGACAATCAATTGACCAATGTATGTATTTTACGATATCCATATAAAAATATATATTTCATATATATTTTATACGGATAATGTAGAATATTATACATTGATCAATTGACGGGTCTACGTTTTCATGAAATGCAATATATTTAAAAATTTAAAATACAACTGGATCTAATTAGATAAAGATAAAAATAAAAATAAATTAATGAGATAAAAAAAATGAGCGTCGGAACCCGTGGGCCCCACCGTCATCGCAACCCATCGCATCGAAGCCATCGCCACGCGGGGCCCACCATCAGGGCATGCGGCCCCACCAACCGTCTGGGCCCACCACCGAGATGCGGGGCCCACCGTCGGGAGAGGCGAGGGGCTGAGGACCGCCGTCGAGCCGCGGGGCCCGCCCTGGCCACCGGGGCGCAGGCCCACCACCAGCCGGGGCTGGGGCCGGGCCCACCATCGGGATGCGGGGCTCGCCGTCGGGAAGCGCGGCCCGCCGCCGACCGTCTGTGGCCGACGGCCAAGGAGAAGGGAGAGAGAGAGGAAGAGAGAGAGGAGGGGGCCTCGGCCCGCCGCCGGCCGACTGTGGGCGGCGGCCAAGGAGAAGGGAGAGAGAGAGGAAGAGAGAGAGAGAAGGGGGCCGGGGGCCACCGCCGGGACGCGGGACCCGCCGCCAGGACGCGGGACCCGCCGTCGGGACGCGCGGCCCACCGCCGGCCGTCTGTGGCCGGCGGCCAAGGAGAAGGGAGAGAGAGAGATGAAGAGAGAGAGGAGGGGGCCGGGGGCCACCGTCGGGATGCGGGACCTGCCCCCGGGATGCGGGACCCGCCGTCGGGATGCGCGGCCCGCCGTCGGCCGTCTGTGGCCGGCGGCCAAGGAGAAGGGAGAGAGAGAGAGGAAGAGAGAGAGAGAGAAAGGAGGGGGCCGGGGGCCACCGTCGGGACGCGGGACCCGCCGCCGGGACACGGGACCCGCCGTCGGGACGCGCGGCCCGCCGCCGGCAGTCTGTGGCCGGCGGCCAAGAAGAAGGGAGAGAGAGAGAGGGAGAGAGAGAGAGGAAGAAAGAGGAGGGGGTCGGGGACCACCGCCGGGACGCGGGACCCGCGGCCGGGGTGCGCGGCCCGCCGCCGGCGGTCTGTGGCCGGCGGCCACGGAGAAGGGAGAGAGAGAGGAAGAGAGAGAGAGAGGAAGAGAGAGAGGTGGGGGCCGGGGGCCACCGCCGGGATGCGCGGCCCAGACGGCCGGCGGCCAAGGAGAAGAGAGGGAGAGAGGAAGAGAGAGAGAGGAGGGGGCCGGGGGCCACCGTCGAGACGCGCGGCCCGCCGCCGGGACGCGCGGCCCGCCGCCGGCCGACTGTGGGCGGCGGCCAAGGAGAAGGGAGAGAAAGAGGAAGAGAGAGAGAGAGAACGGGGCCGGGGGCCACCGCCGGGACGTGGGACCCACCGCCGGGACGCGTGGCCCGCCGCCGGCCGTCTGTGGCCGGCGGCCAAGGAGAAGGGAGAGAGAGAGAGGAAGAGAGAGAGGAGGGGGCCGGGGGCCACCGCCGGGACGCGGGACCCACCCCCGGGACGCGGGACCCGCCGCCGGGACGCGCGGCCCGCCGCCGGCCGTCTGTGGCCGGCGGCCAAGGAGAAGGGAGAGAGAGAGAGTAAGAGAGAGAGAGAGGAAGAGAGAGGAGGGGGCCGGGGACCACCGCCGGGATGCGGGACCCGCCGCCGGGGCGCGCGGCCCGCCGCCGGCGGTCTGTGGCCGGCGGCCACGGAGAAGGGAGAGAGAGAGGAAGAGAGAGAGAGAGAGGAAGAGAGAGGAGGGGGCCGGGGGCCACCGTCGGGACGCGGGTCCCGCCGCCGGGACGCGCGGCCCGCCGCTGGGATGCGCGGCCCGCCGCCGGCATGAGAAAAAGAGAGAGAGGGGAAGAGGGAGAGAGAAAGAGGAAGAGGGAGAGAGAGGGGGAAGAGCTCACCGCCGCCGAGACCTCGCTGCCGTACCGCCGTGCCGCCGGAGAGACGCCGGAGAAGATCGAGAAGGAGAAGAGAGAAGGAGAAGAGAGAAGGGAGAAGGAGAAGAGGGAGAAGGAGGGGAGAAGGAAGAAGAAGGGTTTGGGGAGGGGAAAACGCCATTCTCTATGGCGTTTTCCCCCTTTTTTTTTTTAATTCTTTAATTATGTATTTGTAATCTTTTAAAAAATAAATTAAATTAAATAAAGAAAATAATAATTTAAATGATAATTTTTAATTTAAATTAAAATTAAATTTCTTTAAAATTAATAATTACAATTCCTATTTTATTATTATTTTATTATTTTTTTATCATACTTTTTTTATTTATTTTAAAATAGTTATCATTTGAAATTATAATTTCAGTTTTCTTCCATTTCTTTTTTTTTAGCATTCTATTACGTATTCTTTACCTTTAATTAAAAAAATATTATTTTTTCTAAAGTTTAATTTACAAAATTTTTTCCATATTTTTTCTCATTTTTTAACTTTACACTGTATTTATTTTTTGATCAAAATTTAATTCAAATTAAATTTTAAATTTTCCTCCCATTTTTTTTCTTTATTTAAAATATTTTTTAAATATTAATGTTTAAATTAATTTAGTTATTTAAAATATTATTTTAATTTTCAATTACAATTTTAATTCTTCTTTTTTAAAATTAAAAATTATAAACTTTGTTCTTCAATTACAATTATAATTTCTATTTTTTTTCAATTCTTTATCTTTCTATGAAATTTTTTTAAGATATTTTTAAATTTTATTTGAATATTTTTTTAATTAAATAAATTTTAATTTTATAAATTATATTTAAAAAATATTTTTTTTCAATTAAACTTTAAATTTTTTTTTTATTTTTAATTTATAATCCTTATTTGTTGTGACTTTTTAAAAATTTTCACTTTTTAACTTTTCCTCATTCTTTTAAACTTTTTAATGTATTTCTTTTTTTATCAAAATTTAATTCAAATTTAAATTTTTTAAAAAGTCACATTTATAAATTATCCTAAAAAAGAAATTATAATTAATTTATTTTTATTTTATTCTTTTATGATATATTTTTTCTAATCTAATTTATAATTTTTATAATTTTAAATTTTATCATTTGAAATTATAATTTTAGTTTTCTTCTATTTTTATCTTTTTAGCATTCTATTACGTATTCCTTTCCTTTACTTAAAAAAATATTTTTTTTTTCTAAAATTTAATTCAAAGACCAATATTTGATATATTATTATTTACGTTATAATTTTATTCTTTTATGATATATTTTTTCTAATCTAATTTATAATTTTTATAATTTTAAATTTTAATTTTAGTTTTCTTCCATTTCTATATTTTTGATATTCTATTACGTATTTTTTTTCTTTTATTTAAAATATTTCTGAAAAATTTATATTTCAATTATTTTAGTTATTTAAAAAGTAATTTTTAATTTCAATTAAAATTTTAATTCTTATTTCTTAAAATTAAAAATTATAAACTTTGTTCTTCAATTACAATTATAATTTTTATTTTTTTTCAATTCTTTATGTCTTTATAAAAAATTTTTAGCCTATTTTTCAATTTTTTTTGAATATTTTTAAAATAAATTAATTTTAATTTGACAAAGTAATTTGAATGCTTATTTTTATTTCAATTAATCTCTAAAATTTTGTTTCTTTTAAATTTTTATTATTTAAATTTTTTTTAAAAAAAATTTTAGGACAAGCATTTCGAACGATGTTTTTCAATTAAATTTCAAATTTTTATTTCTTTCATATTTCTTTTTCTTTTTTTTATTTTCTATGATATTTTTTTTTATTTCTTAAGATTTTTTTTGACATCTTTTAAAAAATATTTTAAATAAAAAATCTAAATTAATTTTTTTAATGAATTACAAATTCAAATCTTTATATTTTAAATTTCAATCAAAATTACAATTTTAACTTATTAATTAATTTCAAATTTTAAAAAACCAATTTTCCCATTTTTCACGATTTTTTTCCTTTTTTTTGGAAAAATATGAAAACGCCATTTTGAATGGCGTTTTTAAAAACGCCGTTCAAAATGGCGTTTTTAAGTTCCAATGGCGTTTCTTCTTTTTTTTTTTTTTTTTTTTTTTGGGGAGGATGCCACCGTGGAAATGGGGGGTGACGTGGAAGGAGAAAAAATGCCATTCAAAATGATGTTTTTCCCTTTTGCATTAGTTTGATAAATAAATTTGATTTTAATATATTTTAATAAATAAATTTTTTTTTTGCATTATTCTGAAAAAGGACTCGTTTCTCTTGCTAAGAGCAAAGGTTGAAATGCTGGCATCCAGTATTTTCCCTTCGTACAATTTCTCAGTTGGAAAGTATAAATGAAATGACCCCAAAAAGTAAAGTTGTTTCTTTTTTCGTCAGTCAAACCAAATTCTCCCAGTCGGACTTATCGTCCAACTTTAGGACTGTCCGTTACGAGAGTTTCAAATTTTTATAAATTTATAATATTAAAAACCCATCATATTGTAATTTTAATTAGATTTGAAAGATTGTTGTTCATCCTAGAATTATCTTAATCTATGGAAAATTGTCTGAAATTGACTTCTATATTGTGGGTTTTCACATCAGCATGGTCTCCACATATCCTGAATAACTGTGATATTTGTTTGAGTATAGAAGAATTGATTTCTTATTCATTTTAAATTACCGATTGGCTAAGTAGATTTGGATACATGCTTCAATTACTGATGCAAATGTCATTTCATTGCTATATATTGAGAATTTTGTCAAGAGTCATAAAGAAAAATCTACAATAGACGATCAAAGGTATGAAGTAGTTTTGACATTGTATATTGCATATCAATGTTGGTTTGCTAGAAACGAATGTGTTCCAAGGTGTTTATTGTAATCTAAGATTGATTTTGATCCGAACATCCACTTGTGCTCAAGAATTTGCTGCTGCTTTGAAGATTTCTTTGATAGCAGGAAAAAATTGTGGCTTGTATCCTATAATTTTTTTATCTTCTCAGATGATTTATTTTTCTGGAGAGCCACCATCCTCTTATTCCCTCAAAGTTTATTTTGATAGTAATATTCTGAATAAAGGAGATCATGATGAAGCTATTTGGTTTTTAAAAGTACGAGGGGTGTTGTAGTGGCAATTAGAGGAACCCATTTGTTTGGGACGATAACGTTAATGGCTGTTTTGTTGCATCGAAAGAATTATAGTTTGTGCGGATGCGTTTGAAGGCAACCTATATTATAATTGGAGGTGACTCATTGATTATGATTAGATGATTTTTTAGTTAGTTTACTACCAAGACCAGTCCTCATCTATTAATATGTGGTTATTGAAAAATGATTATTTTTTTTTTATTTTATAAAATTAAATATATTCATAAAAAGATTGATATTGTAGTTATTTGGATGATGATATATATAGTTAATTATATGAAAACTATTTTATGGACTGTTATATCGGATATTTTTTTAGATATTTTTTTATATTTTGTTTATAATTTATACAGATATATTTTTATTATATTGGTTGATTAATCTGGATTTACTAGATAAAAATTGAATTACTAACCTCTAGTAGTTTTGTTTTGTACAATTTTTCAATCGGATGGTAATGAATGAAAAGACCCCAAAAAGTGAAGTCAAGTCGTGTGTTTTGTTTTTTCTAAGGTCAGTCAAGTTTTCCTAGCCTAAACATGTAGTCCCAACCGTTGGCCCCTAGAGCATTTCGCTAAATTAAAGCATAAAAAATGACCTCGAATCTATTAGTTTTTTATGTTCAAACAGGCCCGATGGATGGCTACCAGTAGCTGGATTTCAGTTGAAAATATCTTATCATGCGAGGATCTCAGCTGCAGCTGATGTCATTGTTTGATGATTACTTGATCCTAAAAACCGCCGCTTCGACATGAGTAGATAACTAACTACTCAAATTTATTGCACCGGATCTTGCGGAAGATTCGAAGATTTTGAAGGTAGAAGCCGAGGATGCAATGGATCAAAAGGAAGAGATCAAAATATGAATTTTTTTTTATCAAGCCATTATTATTCAGAGGAATAAAAATCAGATCAAGATGCTCAGAAAGGTTGAAAGTCACTGGGTTATAAATGATGGAGGCTTGAGGCAAAAGATCATGAAGTTCTTCAAATCGAGATAAACTATGCTGTTGGGAGAAGCCAATCTGTTCGACCTCCCCCGTTCAGCCACACAGTCTCGAAGCAGAAGAATAGGGATATTATTAGGCCCATCTCCGAGGATAAGGTGTGGATGGCTCTTTGATCTATAGCGGAGGACAAAGCCCTTGGACCTGACGGTTTTTCTTCACTATTTTTTTGAAGGTATTGATTTATTGTTCGGGGTAAGGTTGTGGCTGCAGTACAGGAGTTTTTTACAACTGATGAGATGTCGGAACACTGGAACCAGACCTTCATTGTCTTGCTACCGAAGCACCAGGATGCAGCCGAACTGGGCTACTTTAGACCGATCAGCCTGTGCACAACCATGTACAAGGCTATACCAAGCTGATGGTATGCAGATTTAAGCCTGTCCTTCCATGACTAATCTCTCTAGAACATGGTGCTTTCATCGACGGCCGCGCTATTTCTAATAATGTTCTTATAGTATAGGAGTTCTTGCATGATCTTAGCCATGCCATATTTTACCGTAGTCTTATAGCAATCAAGCTCGATATGGAGAGAGCTTACGATCGTATGAATTGACACTTTTTGGAGGAGGCTCTCTCGGACTTTGGCTTCCATCCCTATTGGATAGGCTGGACAATGGCATGCATCTGGAGTCCATTATTTGCTATTTTGATTAATGAGATGCCATTAGAGTTCTTCCACTCTATAGTCGGTCTACGCCAAGGTTTCCCCTTATCTCCCTATCTTTTTATTATATGCGTTGATGCCCTTTCGCAAGGTTTTCATGCTGTCTCCCTCGAGATGGGCTTGGACCCTTATGTCCCTGCCTCGGGGGTGCAGTCGATGTCGTATCTTCTATTCGCAGATGATTGCTTGCTATTGGGACAGGCCATGCTCCGGAATGCCATTGGCTTTAGGAGGATTTTGGAAGACTGTTGTGGTGCCTTTGGCCAAAATGTGAATCTTTCCAAGTCAGCGGTACTCTTTAGTCTAAAGACGTCGGCTCAACTGAGGTACTTGATTCAAGACTGGTTAGGTGTGGCTGAGCACAATGGGGTTCTTCAGTATCTGGAGATTTCTATCTCTGGTAGCAGGTTGAGGGTGGTGGGTTGTGTTGGAATAGAGTAGAAAGTTCAAGAGCGTATAGAAGGATGTCAGTCCCAAGTTCTCTCAATGATGGATAGAATTATCTTAGTGAGGTCCGTTCTCATTTCTATGCCCATTTACTTACTTTCAAACACTATTTTGCCCGAAACTTTCATGGGCAAGCTTGAACAGTAGTTTCGACACTTCTTATGGGGTTCACAGCTCGAAAGGGATGGTGAGGTACACCTATTAGCATGGGATGTGATTTACCGATCGATACAGAAGGATGGTCTAGGCATTCAGTCCTCGATTACGAGGTGGAATGTGTTGATTGCTCGACATGCCTTCAGATTTCTACTTCTGAGTCAATGTGGATCATGATGATATGGACAAAGTACAATATTTGGCCGATTAGTGGTGAGCTACAGATCAGTCGTCGTGCTTCAGCCATGTAGAAGGAGATCTATGTGCATGCCCCTGATGTGATCCTGTTAAAAAATATACCTCAAGATTCGATCCATAAGGAGTTCAGAATGAGATCTAGGATGATGGATAGAGTCCAACGAGCCCAAGAATATCCCAAATGAAGTTCAGATGGAGAAGTTACGTGTGAGATAAGCTAGCACATATGGCGGAGTGGCGAAGACCGATAGCTAGCTGACGGAGGCCGTGGCAAAGTGACTACGCATGCCTGCATGTGTGCGCATGGTGCGCGGCCCAGGCCCATGTGTGCACACCCACTGCAGTCCATCGTGGTGTAAAATCGCCAACCATGTGACTTTGAGTCGCGGTCCATGATAGGGCAGGCGGTCCACATGGGTTTTTATGGATCGGGTGTGATCGGATGGTTGCGATCTGATCTGGCATGTGATTGAATGGTGCAAATGGCTTGCGGGTGTGATCTGGGTTTGATGGAGCTTGATCGGCGCGTTCAAGCGGCTTAGGAGATTTACGGTGCTGATTGGACAGTCGTGAAGCATCTAGAGTCCAATCAGAAGTGGTTCTCTGATCCAGAAAGGATTTCAGGGCTTTAAAAAGCCCTGCAGTGAAACAAAACCAGAGAAAGTACAGTTGAGAAGGGTCTCAGACAGTAGTAGAAATGCAATAGAGAGTCATCAGTGGAAGCATCGGTGTGAGGGAGGCTCAGGCAGCAGTTGAGAGAAGTTTGGCAAGCACAGAGTGCGTGCAGTGAGTAGAGCAGACACTGCAGAGTACCGACAAGAGATCGGAGGCAGAGTAGGATGTTAGGTAGAGCAGCTGTGGAGAGATACGATGTAGCGATTCGCTCCATAGAAAGCATTCAGGAGTGTCGAAGATCCTGATATCGGCATGTCTGTGAGAGGATCTCCTTGAGAGATTTGAGAGAACTTTTGTGAGGCTAGCTTCTAATTGAGAGAGGTGGTATACAGAGAGTTGAGAGTGAGTGTTCTCCTCTTGTATTTATTTCTTTTTCATAGTGAAGCTTGCATGCCCCATAGAGGCAGCACTTGGATTGTTCTACATACTTGATTGTGTTTGTATTATTTTTTTCTTTCTTTCTACTGTGAAGTGAGTGGTACCGAGAAGATCCTATGGTGATGGTGTCCAAGCCAAACATCTCTGTTGGTGCAAAAATCTGCCTGCGCCGGAGAAGCTATAGTTGGGGAAGCCGCGATCGCCGCCGGGACCTGCAAAGGAAGTCTAAACCGGAGGTGGGGTTGCTCCGGCAAGACCCTCCGACGCTCAAGTCAGTTCTCTGCCTCAACAAGAATGGAGTGCTCGAACGGAGAATTTAGCAGAGTTTTGAGATAAGGCAAAAGAGCTTAGAGAATAACGTATCTGAGTCCCCCTTTTATAGGCGGGGGAGGCAATGGACTGATGGCGACGTTTGTAACCGCCTGGTAGTGGGCCGCCCATGGTCAGGGGAATTGATTGCGAAATATAATGGAGCAGATACGTGGGCATCACCTCGACCCGCCACGTGGAGTCTGTTATGAGGGGTGGAGCAGCGTCCGTCGTCAGGAGAATCGCATGGTATCCGTCGCAGGAGGTGGAGCAGGTTCGTGGCCGTCACTGTGGCTTGCCAGGGGATAGTGGAGCTGTGCGGAGTCCGCCACAGGAAGTGGAGCAGGGCGGCTATGGCCACTGCGGCTTGTCAGGGAATGATGGTACTGCACGGAGTCCGCCACAGGAAGTGGAGCAGGGCGGCTATGGCCACTGCGGCTTGTCAGGGAATGATGGTACTGCACGAAGTCCGCCACAGGAAGTGGAGCAGGGTCGTGGCCATTTTGAGGGCCTGTCAGGAGGCGTGGATCTGTCGATTGGAGCTCGGTAACGGTCGGAGCCCGGTTTCTGTAGGAGTCCTGACGGAGCAGCAGTTGATACCGAGAGCGGAGCCCGGCTCCCGTGGGAGTCCGGGCGGAGCTGCGCTGATGTCGACAGTGGAGCTCGGCTCCCGTAGGAGTCCGGGCGGAGCTGCACTTGCTGATGGCGGTGGAGCCCGGCTCCCGTAGGAGTCCGGGCGGAGCTGCACTGCAAACAAAGTTAAGGGTGAAATCCGGCTCTGATAGGAGTCCGGATTGAGCTTACCAGCCGTTGATATTGAGAGCGGAGCCCGGCTCCCGTAGGAGTCCGGGCGGAGCTGCGCTGATGTCGACAGTGGAGCTCGGCTCCCGTAGGAGTCCGGGCGGAGCTGCACTTGCTGATGGCGGTGGAGCCCGGCTCCCGTAGGAGTCCGGGCTGAGCTGCACTTGTTGATGGCGGTGGAGCCCGGCTCCCGTAGGAGTCCGGGCTGAGCTGCTCTTGCTGATGGCGGTGGAGCCCGGCTCCCGTAGGAGTCCGGGCGGAGCTGCACTGCAAACAAAGTTAAGGGTGAAATCCGGCTCTGATAGGAGTCCGGATTGAGCTTACCAGCCGTTGATACTGAGAGCGGAGCCCGGCTCCCGTGGGAGTCCGGGCGGAGCTGCGCTGATGTCGACAGTGGAGCTCGGCTCCCGTAGGAGTCCGGGCGGAGCTGCACTTCCTGATGACGGTGGAGCCCGGCTCCCGTAAGAGTCCGGGCGGAGCTGCACTTGCTGATGGCGGTGGAGCCTGGCTCCCGTAGGAGTCCGGGCGGAGCTGCACTGCAAACAAAGTTAAGGGTGAAATCCGGCTCTGATAGGAGTTCGGATTGAGCTTACCAGCCGTTGATACTGAGAGCGGAGCCCGGCTCCCGTGGGAGTCCGGGCGGAGTTGTGCTGATGTCGACAGTGGAGCTCGGCTCCCGTAGGAGTCCGGGCGGAGCTGCACTTGCTGATGGCGGTGGAGCCCGGCTCCCGTAGGAGTCCGGGCTGAGCTGCTCTTGCTGATGGCGGTGGAGCCCGGCTCCCGTAGGAGTCCGGGCGGAGCTGCACTGCAAACAAAGTTAAGGGTGAAATCCGGCTCTGATAGGAGTCCGGATTGAGCTTACCAGCCGTTGATACTAAGAGCGGAGCCCGGCTCCCGTGGGAGTCCGGGCGGAGCTGCGCTGATGTCGACAGTGGAGCTCGGCTCCCGTAGGAGTCCGGGCGGAGCTGCACTTGCTGATGGCGGTGGAGCCCGGCTCCCGTAGGAGTCCGGGCTGAGCTGCACTTGGTGATGGCGGTGGAGCCCGGCTCCCGTAGGAGTCCGGGCTGAGCTGCTCTTGCTGATGGCGGTGGAGCCCGGCTCCCGTAGGAGTCCGGGCGGAGTTGCACTGCAAACAACGTTAAGGGTGAAATCCGGCTCTGATAGGAGTCCGGATTGAGCTTACCAGCCGTTGATACTGAGAGCGGAGCCCGGCTCCCGTGGGAGTCCGGGCGGAGCTGCGCTGATGTCGACAGTGGAGCTCGGCTCCCGTAGGAGTCCGGGCGGAGCTGCACTTGCTGATGGCGGTGGAGCCCGGCTCCCGTAAGAGTCCGGGCGGAGCTGCACTTGCTGGTGGCGGTGGAGCCCGGCTCCCGTAGGAGTCCGGGCGGAGCTGCACTTGCCGATGGCGGTTCCGCCGTGGGTTCCGTATGTGGGTATTTTATACCCAACACCAGTCCCCCTACATCCGAGTTTTGAATTTCGAACGAAGGAAGTACACAGAAGTACAGCCGGAACCATCCCTTCGAATCCCGCGCCCTGCCGCAGTTGCACCCCCCGCGCTGGGCTCTCCACCCCCTGCCCCCTAGGTCTG
This sequence comes from Elaeis guineensis, assembly GCF_000442705.2. Classification (NCBI taxonomy): domain Eukaryota; kingdom Viridiplantae; phylum Streptophyta; class Magnoliopsida; order Arecales; family Arecaceae; genus Elaeis; species Elaeis guineensis. The sequence continues at coordinate 18,334,871 of NC_026000.2, forward strand.
AGACCTCCGATCTTGTATCTTTCTTTTGTCGCCATATTTTCTTTCCGCTTGTCTTCAAAATTAATCAATAAAGTTGAATTTCTTATTGTGGATGGTCGTTCCTTCCCCCTGCTCCTTCTTTCCTGCCTTTCTTCTCGTAATGAGCTGGTCTTTGACGTTTTCATTTCCCGATGGCAGCGCCCCGCCGAAGCACTCCCCTTGCCCCTGGGGGTCTCGCTGAAGTCGACTATCCAACGGCTCAAAAAGGAGGTCCTCCACCTGACGAAGAAGTTGAAAAAGTCGGAGGACGAGCTCTGCAAGTCGAAAAAATGCTATTCCGAGGCCGCCGCTGAGGCCGCCCACTTCAGGAGTCTCCAAGTGAAGGCAATCATGGACTACAACCGGAGGAAGGCGAACTTCGCAAAGGAGCTCGAGGAATGCACGAAGAGCGCCAGCGATCGAACTTGGGCTCAAGAAGCCAGGATCAGCGCCCTTAAGGTGGAGCTGGCAGCTGCGAAGAGGAGGATCGGCCAGCTGGAAGGGAACTCATCCCGGCTCACAGCACGGGATGAGCAGATATGGTCACAAAAGGTTTCCGACCTCCAGAAGCAGCTCCAAGATGCTGAGGTGGGCCACGATGTGCAGCGGGCCAGCCGGCGCCGACAGGTAGAAGAGTACAAAGGGAGATTCCGTCAAGCGGCGGACGAGGTCGTTCGTCTCCAGAGGCAGTTGGTCACTAGGGCGCAGCTTGCTAACGCCCAAGATATCGAAGAGCTCCAAGCCCTGAGAGGCACTGTCGAAGGGATTTCTGTCTCCCTTGGGGAGAAGACAGCCAAGCTGCAACAAGTAAAAATCCAACTGGGGCTTGAGCGGAAGGCCGTCGCGGATGCAGAGGCGGAGTCTGAAGTTTTGCAGAAGTGGCATCGGGAAGCGGAGGCTGAGAGCCGGCGACTTCGTCATGCGCTCCAGGATATGCTGCAAAAGAAGGAAGAACTAGAGGAAACAGTGGGTAGCCTGAGGCAGTCCTGGTTGGGGGATGGAGGTGATCACCCTAGGTTAGAGGGAGCAGGACCTCCTTAGAGTTCTTTTGTAGTCACCCCCTTTTTGTAGCTGCCCCCCCCTTTTCTTTTTTTTTTCTTTTTTTTTTTGTCGTTTTGTCCCTCTTTCTCTGGCCGTCTTGGCCCTGTAGTACATATATCGAAAATGAGGAAAAAGCACTTCGTGTTACCTTGTCTGCGCGTAGCACCGACATTGTCGTTCGTTGACCCTTTCTCATTGTTTGGCCTGTTCGGCTTAGAGGTCGTCGTGGGAAGGGGCTCTTCCCTTCCATCCGACCTCGTCATGTGGCCAAGTCTCGCCACCATTTTTAACCCTTGCCGGCGAAGTAGCGGATGGAGCCCGGGCGAAGTCTTTCTTGACGGCGGAATCCGGTTCCCGTAGGAGTCCGAGCGGAGCTTCCCTGGCGGCGGAACCCGGCTCCCGTAGGAGTCCGGGCGAAGCTTACCTTGGTGGCGGAACCCGGCTCCCGTAGGAGTTCGGGCGGAGCTTCCCTGGCGGCGGAACCCGGCTCCCGTAGGAGTCCGGACGAAGCTTACCTTGGCGGCGGAACCCGGCTCCCGTAGGAGTCCGGGCGGAGCTTACCTTGGCGGCGGAACCCGGCTCCCGTAGGAGTCCGGGCGGAGCTTACCTTGGCGGCGGAACCCGGCTCTCGTAGGAGTCCGGGCGAAGCTTACCTTGGCGGCGGAGCCCGGCTCCCGTAGCAGTCCGGGTGGAGCTTCCCTGGCGGCGGAACCCGGCTCCCGTAGGAGTCCGGGCGAAGCTTACCTTGGCGGCGGAGCCCGGCTCCCGTAGGAGTCCGGGCGGAGCTTCCCTGGCGGCGGAACCCGGCTCCCGTAGGAGTCCGGGCGAAGCTTACCTTGGTGGCGGAACCCGGCTCCCGTAGGAGTCCGGGCGGAGCTTTCCTTTGTCGCGAAAACCCGGCTCCCGTAGGAGTCCGGGCGGAGCTTACCTTCCACTTTGCTCTTGTCAGGACGAGGTTCTCCTCCTGTTCCTGTCAGGGCCGTGGGGGCACGTTAGGGCGTTGTAAGGCCTCTCCCCCCATCCGGTCTAAAAGAACCGGGCCTTCGACTTTGCTCAAGTTAGGGCGAGGTTCTCCTCCTGTCCCTAACAGGGCTGTGGGGGCACGTTAGGGCGTTGTAAGGCCTCTCCCCCCATCCGGTCTAAAAGAACCGGGCCTTCGACTTTGCTCAAGTTAGGGCGAGGTTCTCCTCCTGTCCCTAACAGGGCTGTGGGGGCACATTAAGACGTTGTAAGGCCTCTCCCCCCATCCGGTCTAAAAGAACCGGGCCTTCGACTTTGCTCAAGTTAGGGCGAGGTTCTCCTCCTGTCCCTAACAGGGCTGTGGGGGCACATTAGGGCGTTGTAAGGCCTCTCCCCCCATCCGGTCTAAAAGAACCGGACCTTTGACTTTGCTCATGTCAGGACGAGATTCTCCTCTTGTTCCCGACATGGCCGTTGTTTTTGGAGGGGTCATATCCAGTCATAATACATCCGCATTAAGTAGGAGGAGCGCGTTAGCTAGAAAGAAAAGTAGATTCAAAACGAAATAGTAAGCAATACATTTACAGTTCTCCCGCTCCTCCTTGAGGCCCTCCGGCGATGGAGTCGATGGTCCCGATAGGAGGTCGGTCCCCGGGCTGCTCCTCCCTTTTTTGCGGTTCGGGCGGTGGGAGGGCTCTTGGCCGGTCTCCTCTACCCTCAGGCCGGCGGTGGATGAATCTGTCGAGCCGACCCCGTCGGATGAGCTCCTCGATCTCGTCCTGGAGCTGGATGCACTCTTCGGTGTCGTGGCCATGGTCGCGGTGGTAGAGGCAGAACTTGTTGGGGTTGCACTTCCCGGGGTGCGTGCGCATCCTCTCCGACCTAGGGAGCAGCTCCCTGACCTCCATCAGTACCTGGACCTTTGAGGCGTTGAGGGGGGCGTGGTTGCGGAACTTCCCTGGCGGGGAACCCCACCGAAACCTGTTGTCCGGGCTCCTCTGCCTGCGTGCCCGGGGGGGAGTATGGGCGCGCTTATGCCCAGGAGGAGATCGGGAGCGAGGCCGGGCTTCCTTTGGCCTCTTCTCAACTGCGAGCTTACCAGAATTTCTCGCCTGGCGCTCCCTCGCAGTCTCTTCATCTTTCATTTTGAAGGCCTCTTCCGCTCGGGCGTATCCTTCAGCCCGAGCCAGCAGATCAGCGAAATCCCTGGGGTACTTCTTCTCCAGGGAGTATAAGAGGTCATTCTTCTAAAGGCCACCTTTCAGGGCGGCCATGGCAACCGACTGGTCCAAGTTCCGGACTTCCAACGCCGCGATGTTGAAGCGGTTGATGTAGGCCCGTATGGACTCCCCTTCCCTCTGCTTGATGTTGATGAGGGACTCCGAACCTTTTCGGGGACGTCGGCTGCTGACAAAATGGGCCACGAATTGGTGGCTCATTTGATCAAAGGAGAATACGGTACCCGACTTCAGAGCTGAGTACCAGTTTCTTGCTGCTCCCTTCAAGGTAGACGGGAAAGCCTGGCACAAGATGGCATCAGGGGCACCGTGGAGCAGCATCATCGTTCGAAAGGCCTCCAGATGACCGATCGGGTCCGACGTCCCGTCGTAGCTTTCAAACTGAGGAAGCTTGAAATTCGGTGGGATCGGTTCCTGCATAATCATTTGGGAGAAGGGAGGGTCAGTGCAGATATCCTCACCGTAAGCGGGAGGCGCATGGCGGAGTTCTTCGATCCGCCGGTTCATCTCCTGAAGCCTCCGGTCCAGAAAATCCTCTCGACTTCGAGTCTCGAGGGTCCTTTGGCAGAACGGGGGCAGGGATCTCCCAGGGGTGGAGTCGTGGTCCGATTGAGGGCTCTCCACCCTTGGATTCGCCTTCCCGGGAAGGATGGGGCGGCTGGCCCAGGTGGCCCGCCCCACCGTCGGGTTTTGGCATTCCGGAGATGCCCCTTCCGGATGCGCCGACGCCTGCGGCGGCTGCTGCTGCATTGCCTGTACGGCCTCGACGAGGCCTTTGACCTGCTGTGCCAGCAAGTCAAACTGCTCCGCGCCGACCGCCGTCGCCGGAGGGGGAGGAGGAGCTGGCTGAGAAATGGGAGGGGAGGCCGGAGCCTGAGATCTGGCCGCGGAGGCCGTGGACCGTCGGGTGGACGCCCTGCGCGGAGGCATCGGGTGTCGATCTCGCGGGGGAGGATTAGGAGTAGATGACGGAGAGATGGCCGGAGACGGCTCCGTTGAGCGCTCCTTCAAGAACAAGGGTGCTGCGAAGACACAGCCCTTCCTCTAGCGCCAATCCTGTTGGTGCAAAAATCTGCCTGCGCTGGAGAAGCTGGAGTTGGGGAAGCCGCGGTCGCCGTCGGGACCTGCAAAGGAAGTCTAAACCGGAGGTGGGGTTGCTCCGGCAAGACCCTCCGACGCTCAAGTCAGTTCTCTGCCTCAACAAGAATGGAGTGCTCGAACGGAGAATTTAGCAGAGTTTTGAGATAAGGCAAAAGAGCTTAGAGAATAACGTATCTGAGTCCCCCTTTTATAGGCGGGGGAGGCAACGGACTGATGGCGACGTTTGTAACCGCCTGGTAGTGGGCCGCCCATGGTCAGGGGAATTGATTGCGAAATATAATGGAGCAGATACGTGGGCATCACCTCGACCCGCCACGTGGAGTCTGTTATGAGGGGTGGAGCAGCGTCCGTCGTCAGGAGAATCGCATGGTATCCGTCGCAGGAGGTGGAGCAGGTTCGTGGCTGTCACTGTGGCTTGCCAGGGGATAGTGGAGCTGTGCGGAGTCCGCCACAGGAAGTGGAGCAGGGCGGCTATGGCCACTGCGGCTTGTCAGGGAATGATGGTACTGCGCGGAGTCCGCCACAGGAAGTGGAGCAGGGCGGCTATGGCCACTGCGGCTTGTCAGGGAATGATGGTACTGCGCGGAGTCAGCCACAGGAAGTGGAGCAGGGTCGTGGCCATTTTGAGGGCCTGTCAGGAGGCACGGATCTGTCGATTGGAGCTCGGTAACGGTCGGAGCTCGGTTTCTGTAGGAGTCCTGATGGAGCAGCAGTTGATACCGAGAGCGGAGCCCGGCTCCCGTGGGAGTCCGGGCGGAGCTGCACTGATGTCGACAGTGGAGCTCGGCTCCCGTAGGAGTCCGGGCGGAGCTGCACTTGCCGATGGCGGTGGAGCCCGGCTCTCGTAGGAGTCCGGGCGGAGCTGCACTACAAACAAAGTTAAGGATGAAATCCGGCTCTAATAGGAGTCCGGATTGAGCTTACCAGCCGTTGATACTGAGAGCGGAGCCTGGCTCCCGTGGGAGTCCGGCCGGAGCTGCGCTGATGTCGACAGTGGAGCTCGGCTCCCGTAGGAGTCCGGGCGGAGCTGCACTTGCTGATGGCGGTGGAGCCCGGCTCCCGTAGGAGTCCAGGCTGAGCTGCACTTGTTGATGGCGGTGGAGCCCGGCTCCCGTAGGAGTCCGGGCTGAGCTGCTCTTGCTGATGGCGGTGGAGCCCGGCTCCCGTAGGAGTCCGGGCGGAGCTGCACTGCAAACAAAGTTAAGGGTGAAATCCGGCTCTGATAGGAGTCCGGATTGAGCTTACCAGCCGTTGATACTGAGAGCGGAGCCCGGCTCCCGTGGGAGTCCGGGCGGAGCTGCGCTGATGTCAACAGTGGAGCTCGGCTCCCGTAGGAGTCCGGGCGGAGCTGCACTTGCTGATGGCGGTGGAGCCCGGCTCCCGTAAGAGTCCGGGCGGAGCTGCACTTGCTGATGGCGGTGGAGCCCGGCTCCCGTAGGAGTCCGGGCGGAGCTGCACTGCAAACAAAGTTAAGGGTGAAATCCGGCTCTGATAGGAGTCCGGATTGAGCTTACCAGCCGTTGATACTGAGAGCGGAGCCCGGCTCCCGTGGGAGTCCGGGCGGAGCTGCGCTGATGTCGACAGTGGAGCTCGGCTCCCGTAGGAGTCCGGGCGGAGCTGCACTTGCTGATGGCGGTGGAGTCCGGCTCCCGTAAGAGTCCGGGCGGAGCTGCACTTGCTGATGGTGGTGCAGCCCGGCTCCCGTAGGAGTCCGGGCGGAGCTGCACTGTAAACAAAGTTAAGGGTGAAATCCGGCTCTGATAGGAGTCCGGATTGAGCTTACCAGCCGTTGATACTGAGAGCGGAGCCTGGCTCCCGTGGGAGTCCGGGCGGAGCTGCGCTGATGTCGACAGTGGAGCTCGGCTCCCGTAGGAGTCCGGGCGGAGCTGCACTTGCTGATGGCGGTGGAGCCCGGCTCCCGTAGGAGTCCGGACTGAGCTGCACTTGTTGATGGCGGTGGAGCCCGGCTCCCGTAGGAGTCCGGGCTGAGCTGCTCTTGCTGATGGCGGTGGAGCCCGGCTCCCGTAGGAGTCCGGGGCGGAGCTGTACTGCAAACAAAGTTAAGGGTGAAATCCGGCTCTGATAGGAGTCCGGATTGAGCTTACCAGCCGTTGATACTGAGAGCGGAGCCCGGCTCCCGTGGGAGTCCGGGCGGAGCTGCGCTGATGTCGACAGTGGAGCTCGGCTCCCGTAGGAGTCCGGGCGGAGCTGCACTTGCTGATGGCGGTGGAGCCCGGCTCCCGTAGGAGTCCGGGCTGAGCTGCACTTGTTGATGGCGGTGGAGCCCGGTTCCGTAGGAGTCCGGGCTGAGCTGCTCTTGCTGATGGCGGTGGAGTCCGGCTCCCGTAGGAGTCCGGGCGGAGCTGCACTACAAACAAAGTTAAGGGTGAAATCCGGCTCTGATAGGAGTCCGGATTGAGCTTACCAGCCGTTGATACTGAGAGCGGAGCCCGGCTCCCGTGGGAGTCCGGGCGGAGCTGCGCTGATGTCGACAGTGGAGCTCGGCTCCCGTAGGAGTCCGGGCGGAGCTGCACTTGCTGATGGCGGTGTAGCCCGGCTCCCGTAAGAGTCCGGGCGGAGCTGCACTTGCTGGTGGCGGTGGAGCCCGGCTCCCGTAGGAGTCCGGGCGGAGCTGCACTTGCCGATGGCGGTTCCGCCGTGGGTTCCGGCTGTGGGTATTTTATACCCAACAATCTCCAACAATTGGTATCAGAGTGAGGCAGTACTGGCATGAGGTTGCGACGGTAGTGAGCAAGATTGAAGATGGAGAAGATAGGTGCAATCAAGATGGAGATCGACTGTGGAGGGTTGATCGATGCTCTCTTATGCAAGGAGGAGCCATCTACAGAGAGGATGTCAGCGAGAGCCCAGTGTATGGTGGAGTTTCCGGTGGAGATGGATCAGACACGGGATGAGTGACTCGGGAGGATGAACAACGTCACACGGGGGCTACCCCGAGCAGATCTCATATTAGAAGGTGCATGGCATATGATGGAAATGGGATTGAGTGATCTGGCTCGACTCCTATGTTTGTCCATCCATGTGTAGCAGACGATTGTCCCAAGATATGGAGGTGAGGAGATCCAAAAGCTCTCAAAATCAGGTAGAGATCGAATATTGAGTCGAGATGGAGATTGTTAGAAAATATGTCTCGAGGTTCGATCTACAAGAAGTTCAGAATGAGATCCAAGATGATGAACAGAGTCCAACGAGTCCAAGAACAGTCCAAACAAAATTTAAATGGAGAAGTGACGTATGAGAGAAGCCAGCATAGATTGCCGAGCGACGAAAGTCGGTGGTAGGCCGATGGAGGCCGTGGTGGAGCGATCGCATGCGGCAGTGCATGGGCACACAACCCAGCACGTAGGGGCATGCGGTCTAGCACGGGCGCACACAGTGCGCAGCCCAGGCCCATGTGCGCACACCTACCATAGTGTAAAATCATGGACCATCTGACTTTGAGTCAGGGTCCATGACAGGGTAGGCGGTCCACACAGGTTTTTGTGGATCGGGTGCAATCATACGGTTGAGATCTGATGTGGCACGTGATCGGACGGTGTAGATGGCTTGTGGGTGTGATCTGAATTTGATGGAGCTTGATCGATCACAATTAAGTGACTAAGGAGACTTGTGGTGCTGATCAGATGATCATGAAGCATCTAGAGTCTAATCAGAAGTGGTTCTCCGATCCAAGAAGGGTTTTAGGGCTTTAAAGGGCCTTATGGCGAAATAAAACTGAAAAGAGTACAGCCAAAAAGGATCTTAGGAAGCAGTAGAGAAGTGGTAGAGAGCCATGAGTGGAGGCATCAGTGCGAAGGAGGCTCAAGCATCAGTCGAGAGGAATTCGACGGGCGTCAAGTGCATGCAACGGGCAAAGCAGACACTATAGGGCACTGACAGAGGATCAGAGACAAAGCAGATCGTCAGGCAGAGTAGCTACAGAGAGGCACGATGTAGCGGTTCGCTCCGCAAAAAGTATCCAATGGTGTCGAGGATCCTGATATTGGCAGGCTTGTGAGAGGGTCTCCTTGAGAGATTTGAGAGAGCTTTTGTGAGGGTAACTTCTAATTGAGAGAGGGTGTATATAGAGAGTTGAGAGTGAGTATTCTCCTCTTATATTTATTTATTTCTCATAGTGAAGCTTGCATGCTTCGTGGAGGTAGCGATTGAGCTGTTCCACATACTTGATTGTGTTTGTATTATTTTCTTCTTTATTCTTGCTGTGACACGAGTGGTATCGAAAAGGTCTTGTGGTGGTGGTGTCCTGACCAAACATCCCCAATAGATACCTCAAACTAGATGGTTAGTGGGTGATGGTCATTCTGTCAGTATTCTGCTCGATGCATGGATCGTTGATATCCCTTTGGTTCATTGGTCGACCTTTAACAGTACCCAGCTGGTGACAGAAACTATGAGGGTTTGTGATCTTCTCTATGCCGACGATCGGGGCTGGAAGACTGATGTGGTGATTGTTTTTTTTTTGGAGAACTTATGGGCTAGTGAGTATTGAGGATTCCTACATCTTTCCATTGCGATTTGGATGTTAGGATCTGGAGATCATCCTTCATCCCGAGACCTGTGATGGCTGACCTCTACCGACTATACCATCAGGAGTCGCCTAGGCATCTGGACAATAGATGGATTTGGAAGCTCGGAGTGCACTCGAGAGTAAGTCTTTTTTTGTGGAAGGTAGGTTGGCGACGTCTTCCAATCCGGTTTTATTTGTGTGAGAGAGGTTTGCATATCCAAGCAGAGTGCCCCTGCTATGCCAGAAAAGAGGAGACGTTGGTGCACTCCCTCTTTTCGTGCCCTCGAGTCGACATATTTGGAAAATGGTTGGTCTTTATTATTGGGCTGTTCAGTTTGATGATCCTGTTGAGGCCTTCTTGGACCTACTGAGGTTGAGAGCCGAGGGTGTTCTATCCTATAGTGTTGTTATCCATGTCGCATATATTGTCCAGCATATTTGGTTGTCTCGGAATAAGCTAGTTTTTGAATCTAGGAGGATCTCAGCGGGATTCATTTTGGAGAGAGCTACAACCCTTGCGTCGGAGATGATGGATGTTACCTGGAGTTTTTTGGCGATCTGGGACTCTCACTCTGCTCTTGGAGCTATCTAAAAGGTGTTTATCATTTGGGAGCCCCTTTCTTTGAGGTACCTTAAGGTGAACTTTAATGGTAGTATTTGTAATCCACAGATCTGATTCCAACTTGGTTGCTACGGGAGGTTGCCAGCTTTTCAAGTCTTCAGTTCCAGGTGCGGAGCTTCAAGCTGTTTGGACTAGGATTGTGTACGCTCAAAGAAATCTACGCGCAGATCATATTATTATTGAGGATGATTCTGCCACAATGATGTCATGGATATAAGAAAGTATGCAAGGAGCTGTCTCTCATCATATCTTATAGGACATCTCCATCCTACTAGCTGGCTGTGGTGATCTTTTTATTCGGCATATCTTCGAGAGGCTAATAGTGCAGCTGATTGGGTCGCGACGTTCATTGCGGAACACTCCGATGATATTCTATGGATTGATTCGAGATTGATTTCTTGATCTTTCAAGAATATTTTACTTTTTGACTCTTTGGGATGTATTCACATATATTTTATTTGAATGTATCCATCTTCAAAAAAAAAAAAAGAAAAAGTTATAGATTACATATTTGGCTCAGTTCCATATCAATATTTTGGAAGGTATGTAACATGGATACTGTATCAACTTTTTCTCTTGATAAAAATGTGGAGCTCATAGGAGTCAACTTGCCTTCCCTTTTGGATCTCTGCTTTAAACCATGTATCGCTGACTCTCAAGCAGGCGGGCTTTCAGAATCATGCAGTTATGAATACACAGGGAGCGGTGCCTCGTTATGACATCCTCAAATTCGTTTTGGGGGACCTTTTCCCGTTCATATTCTTGCACAGGAATTTTTGGACAATTTTTATCCATACTAGCTGTGTTGTACCATATCTGTCCATAGTTCACTTGTTGTTACTTATTAGTAGGCCTGCTTTTGTTCTCTGGTTTGCATGCTTTTTGGATGCTGTTGTCTTCGTACAGGTATTATATGAATGAATACAGTATCCTTTTCTACCAAAAAAAAAAAAAAAAAAGGCGGAGACCTGTTTGCACGCGCTGGAGAGAGTTCAGCCAAGAAGACGAGGTCTTTTCTATTTTTATAACTATTGAAAGTTGACGGGAGAGCGAATATTGCTTTAATTACCATTCTCTGACCCATCTCTCCCCGCGCAGAAATTTCCGACGCTGGGTGGGAAACATTACTTCACATGTGGTTGACGGGCCAAGATGTTGCTCGCGGTCTTCCACCCTAATAATATCAAATTTTAATAATAAATAACTCTACACAGGACATCAAAAAAAATATCATGCATGTATGTACGTATACATATTTATTTTAAACTATTATCCATCATTACAAGAAAATAATAATAATAATAATATTATATATTATCAATTATTATTTAATTTATTTGTATCGCTTTGTCCTCAACATGAATAGAAGAAAAAATGTTCACAGGTGTTCCACAGTTCGTCCATCAATTTTTAGTCCTCCAGTTCCCATGATGGCCGTATACTTATGGTGCTTGCATAAAAAATTAACATAACATAATAATACTAAATTTGTTGCACGGTATGCTTGTGGGCTAACTAAATCAAGCACTCTGTGAACTATTTTGAAATCTAGCGTCCACTTGAGCCCCATCCAAATTTGAAAAATGTCTTAGAGTGAAGCCCATGCACAGCTAATTGGCTGGAACCGGTCAATATTCCACCCAGAAGAAAGAGATCAATCCTTTCAAAAGTCATCCATGTGAACGAGACCCCGAAAGTGTTGCACTCGAGAACGTTCTTATGGTCTGCATATATTGCCATTCCTTGTAGGTTCCCTCCTAAAGCCAAAAAAATTCATTTTGATCTTAACCAACTTGACTAATAAATGAATTGGATCGGATTTGAGTAAAATAGAACAGTTGATCTATTTTTTTTAAAAAGGAGTAATTGCAAGATAAGATTCGAGTAACGTAACGAGACAATACAAAATTTTCTATTAAGCAATGAAATGTTATCATTGTTAAAAATCAAATATAGTGGCAATAAAAAGGATTTCGTCACAAAAAAGCAAAATCTGATATTATTGATAAAACTAATTCATCCACAAAAAGCATAAGATAACCTAATCATTACAAAATAGTCTACAGAATTGCAAGGAAACCTTATATGCCTCCAATAATTAAATATTTAGAAAAAATGTTATCATCACCAAAATATTCAAAACATTTTACCATAAATTAAGTTAATTTATCGCTCTTTGAAAAAATAAATCCTAAATAATTATCAGTAAAAATTATTTTATCATAAAAGTAATAAAATGCAGTACCGATGACAACATTCAATTCACTTCCAAGTAATCAGTATTCTCTAATAAAATTAAATATATTACTAAGAAATATACATACACACACAAAATGAAGAAATATTATTATCATTAAGAATATATAAATAATGATCAATGAGAAACTATTTTGTCATAAATTCACACAACAAAGGATTCTTGATACAACAATCTTTACCATTAAATGGTCTATGTTTTGTGACAAAAAATGAAAATGCCGTTAACAAATAGACATTTAGCAATGAAATATTATCCTCTCCAAAAATTCAAAATTCATTTACGATGAAAATTATTTGTCACTAAATAAAAAGTATTAGTGACAAAACTTTCATTACCAAAACAAATGTATTTTATTTTTTATTTTTTATATCTACAAATATATATTTGGAATGATTCTAATATCGCCATCAAATTATGGCTTATCAGTGACAAGAATATATCATCATAGTATTTAGAATAATAGTATTTTGTTGCAAAAAATATTAAATTATCACGTCTGATAACAATAATGTGCACCGAAAATATATTTCTCAAAAAAGATTCTCTCAAGGAGCATATTTCTAGAATAGCACAACTTGGGAAGGAACTATACCTCTGTCTACTTTACCCTAACCAATTAATGATTAGGTTAGTCATATTATGAAGATCTCTGCTCTTATTAAACCCTATTTTTGGGTAAAAGGTCTTATTAAAGCATTCAAAAATATAGAATCCTACTCTTCTTTGAATCAATAAAATGGGTATGAATTAAACAATAAATTTCCCATACAAAATCCTAAATTGGGATCTCTTAAAATCTAAAAATCAATGTTAGATGCATTCATCATAAAAAATAAAAATAACATGAGAAACATAAATGAATGAGGGAAACAAAAAAAAAAAAAAAAAATCGAAGAAATCAACAACAAAAATGAAGTCACTTGGTTAAACCCATGCTACTTGATCGCATCCATGATTTTCTCAAGATCAAAGCCACTTCTGAAGGTCACGAGGACCATCCCGCCCCTCTTATGCCATTTGTGCATCATCTGGGATCCAACTTCATCGGTTCCATCAAATAGAATGATTCATAGTATCTAGACAGTATATCGAAGAGCCCTACCACCAGCTTTTGAATTATGGTATTGAGCCTCAGACAGAGTCTACCGTAGGTGACAATTGCCGCCACTTGGATGGCGTTGGAGTTGAAGTGGATGCTCCATTAGGAACTATGTGGCAAATCATATAAAAATTATTTTTTTGATTTCTTGATCTGATATTTCTCAGAATTTTTCACATATTTTATTTTATAATTTACATATATATTATATATATATATATATATTGAATTGATTTAATAAATTTAAATTTATTAAAAAAATTTGAAATATTGGCGTTTAGCACGTTTCTTCCAAACAATTTCCAAAATGAATGGTTATGAATGAAAATACCGCAAAAAGTGAAGTCAAGTTGTCGTACTCTTTGGTCAGTCAAGTCAAATTTTTCTGGTGTAGACTTATAGCTTAGACCACTTAGGTAAAATTAAAGCATAAAAAAATGAACTCCAGTTTTTTTTGCGTTCAAACGGGTCTAATCATAGCTACCAGTAGCTGGATTTCCGTTGAAAAAATCGTTCCATAGGAGGATCTTCGGCTGCAGCTGATGTCATTATTTGAGGATGACTTGGTCCTAAAAACCGCAGCTTCGACACGAGTAGATAACCCCGAAATATGTTGTATCGGAGTTGGTGGAAGATTCGAGGAATTTTTGTAGAGCTTTCCTTCCTGAATGCCCCATAACCTCCTTATAATAAATTTAAATTTATTAAAAATATTTAAAATATTGACGTCTAGCACGTCCAAACAATTTCTAAAATGGATTGTTATGAATAAAAAGACCGCAGAAGTGAAGTCAGGTTGTTTTACTTTTTTAGTAAGTCAAGTCAAAATTTTTTGGTGTAGACTTATAGCTTAGACCACTTAGGTAAAATTAAAGCATAAAAAAATGACCTTCAATTTTTTTTTGCGTTCAAACGGGTCTAATCATAGCTACCAGTAGCTGGATTTTTATTGAAAATATCGAGGATCTTCGGCTGCAGCTGATGTCATTATTTGAGGATGACTTGGTCCTAAAAACCTCAGCTTCGACACGAGTAGATAACCCCGAAATATGTTGTATCGGAGTTGGTGGAAGATTCGAGGAATCTTCGTAGAGCTTTCCTTCCTGAATGCCCCATAACCTCTTTATAATAAATTTAAATTTATTAAAAATATTTGAAATATTGACGTCTAGCACGTCCAAACAATTTTTAAAATGGATTGTTATGAATGAAAAGATCGCAGAAGTGAAGTCAAGTTGTTTTACTTTTTAGTAAGTCAAGTCAAATTTTTTTGGTGTAGACTTATAGCTGAGACCACTTAGATAAAATTAAAGCATAAAAAAATGACCTCCAGTTTTTTTTTGCATTCAAACGGGTCTAATCATAGCTACCAGGAGTTGGATTTCCGATAAAAATATCGTTCCATAGGAGGATCTTCGGCTGCAGCTGATGTCATTATTTGAGGATGACTTGGTCCTAAAAACCGCAGCTTCGACGCGAGTAGATAACCCCGAAATATGTTGTATCGGAGTTGGTGAAAGATTCTGTTGGGATATACCGATCAACAATTTCGATAGACGATCACGACTGACGATCGATGGACGATCTCGATCGACTGACGATCGATGGACGATCCCGACCGATGGATGACTCCAACGAACGACTCCGACCGATGGACGACTCCGACGGACCGATCCCGACGGATGACCCCGACAGACGGCTGCCGACAATATCCGACCAAAAGTGTGTCGGATAAACCGAAGGTGTGTCGGCCGAACCGACCAATGCTGTTCCCGACCGATCGACGGGTGCCGTTACTGACCGAACGACGGCTATCGACCGACCGAGGATACGTCGGTCGGGCAGATCTTTTCCGCTTTCCCAACCAACTGCACCATGGAGTCCGATGCCCGACTCCTGCAACGTGCTCGACTGACTGTCGGAGGGGCCCAAATTTTGATCCGACGTCCCTCAGCTGGCCACCGACCTATGGTCGGTCGGCTCCTCCAATCGCCGTACTACTATCAGAGACTGTCAGTCCTGACAACTGCATGCGGCACTCCCGCCTAGGGGCATTATCCCACCTAAGGCATGGTCAACCCTAGCGATTTGACAGCCCCACAGCGATTTGACACCTTTACGACGACTCTGATAGTCTCCAGTGAGTTGACAATTCTTCAATTGTCCGCACCATTAATGACGGCGCCATACCATGCTCCACTATATATATCGGGGAAGGCAACAGTGCTAGAGGTCCATTCGAAATCCCTGAACCCCTCCTCTCTAGCTCTCGCTCTCTCTCGTTGAGCTCCTTGTTTTCTTTTCACTGTTGCCTAGTCTCCTCTCTGACTTGACCGTCGGAGGGTCCCCGCCGGAGCCACCTCCGGTCAGTGTGGACTTTCTTTTGCAGGCGCTCGTTCCCGGCGACCAGGCGACGAGGAAATTGGCCGTAACAGATTGGCGTGCCAAAAAGGGAGGATCGACAGCCCCAGGGATTGTAACCCCCGCGGAACTCGAAGTATCTCCTAAGATGACAAGAACGAGAGCTCAGCGGTCGAGGGTCACTGGATCGGTGAGGTGCTCTTCCCGTTGGGAAGAGGCCTCTCCTCCACCCTCCATGGCGCAACCTAGCTCTCCGCATCCCGCGGTGACCACGGAGGCACAGATCGCGGCGATCGTGCGGCAGATGACCGTGCTGACAGACGTGGTCAAAAGCCTTCAGCAACAACCGATCCGGTTGCCGCCCTCGCCGGTGGAGCAATCGGCGGCACGTCCGGTGCCCTCCCGGAGCAGCCACCGAAACCCGCATCGATCTCCGTCGCCTCCTCGGGAGCACTTGCCACAGCGCTCCCACCGAGAGGAGGAGGGGCGGCTGCGGCGTGACACCCATCGATCCCGACGGTCATCTCCCTCCCAGCTGAAACGAGCGAGGAAGGAGAAGCGGCCGCGAACACCGTCCGCCTCTCTCTCGGACTCAACGGGAGACTCCACCCTCGGGGTCTCTCAGCACCGACGAATCGATGACTACGAATGTAGGTTCAAAGAAATCGACCGTCGGCTTGCCCAGCTGCAGGTGGACGGACAGAAGTCCTCAAACGACGTTGACTTCCAGACCGCCCAGCCTCTCTCCCGACTCATCCTCGACGAACTGATCCCCAATCGATTCAAGATGCCACACGTGGAGCCTTACGACGGCTCCACCGACCCAGTCGACCACTTGGAGAGCTACAAGGCTCTCATGACGATTCAGGGGGCAACCGACGCTCTTCTTTGCATCGGCTTCCCCGCCACACTCCGCAAAGCTGCCAGGACCTGGTACTCCGACCTCCGTTCAGGAAGTATCCACTCCTTCGGGCAGCTCGAACATTCCTTCGTGGTCCATTTCAGCACCAGTCGGAAGCCACCACGAACCTCGAACAGTCTTTTCTCCCTCAAACAGAGAGAAAATGAGACTCTACGACACTTTGTGACGCGATTCAACGCGGCCACGCTTGAGGTTCGGGATCTCAATGAAGATATGGCTATCTCAGCCATGAAGAGGGGGCTAAGGGGGTCCCATTTCACATACTCCTTGGACAAGACCCTCCCCCGAACATATGCCGAACTGCTGGAGCGCGCGTACAAGTACATGCGCACGGACGAAGGAGCTTTCGACCGGCGCCTGACTTAAGGCACGGGTCGAAAGGAAAAATGGAAGAAAGGTCGGGCCCATGCTGAACCCAGCAGGCCCTCCACTGATAGACGGGTCTTGCCCCGACGACGGAGTTCGAGACCGACGCATCGCAGGTATTACTCCTACACCCCTCTCTCCGCTCCTCGTGTGCAGATACTGATAGAGATCGAAGGAGAGGAGAATCTACGACGACCTCGGTCTCTGAAGGCAAAAGGCCCCGACCAACACGGCCGATCGTCGATCGTCGAATCAACGGCTCGATCACCGATCGCCGAACCGACTGCCTCGGCCTCTGAAGGCAAAAGGCCTCGACCAACATGGCTTGATCATCGAGATCGCCGAATCAACGGCTCGAACATCGATCGTCGAAACCGATCAACTCGGCCTTTGAAGGCAAAAGATCCCGACCAACATGGCTCGATCACCGATCGTCGAATCAATGGCTCGATCATCGATCGCCGAAACCGACGGCCTTAGCCTCTGAAGGCAAAAGGCCCCGACCAACATGGCTCGATCACCGAGATCGCTGAATCAACGGCTCGATCACCGATCGTCGAAACTGACGGCCTCGGCCTCTGAAGGCAAAAGGCCTCGACCAACATGGCTCGATCACCGAGATCGCCGAATCAATGGCTCGATCATCGATCGCCGAAACCGACGGCCTCGATCTCTGAAGGCAAAAGGCCCCGATCAACATGGCTCGATCACCGATCGCCGAATCAACGGCTCGATCACCGAAACCGACGGCCTCGACCTCTGAAGGCAAAAGGCCCCGACCAACATGGCTCAATCACCGAGATCGCTGAATCAATGGCTCGATCACCGATCGTCGAAAACGGCGGCCTCGGCCTCTGAAGGCAAAAGGCTCTGACCAACATGGCTCGATCATCGATCGTCGAATCAACGGCTCGATCATCGATCGCCGAAATCGATCACCTCGGCCTCTGAAGGCAAAAGGCCTCGACCAACATGGCTCGATTGCCGATCGCCGAATCTACGACTCCGTCGTCGGCCTGATCGTTGAATCGCCGAACCAACAGCTCAATCTACATCTCGATCATCGAGGACACATCGGATTCTACGACGGAGATCGAAGGGACGGAATATCTACGACGGCCCCCACCTCTGAAGGCAATGGGCTTCGACTAAGAAGGGCAAAACGCCAAGACGACCGCAGTCGCATTCGCGACATACCGATCTGGTCACGACCAGTCGAAGGATATTCGGCTTGCCACCGTTTATCATACATCCCGACGCATACGTCTGACCAAGGGCCGGACAATGGATATTTGACTTCCCATCGTTATCCTATCCGAATACGTCGGACGCTACTCGACTATCAGATTCTGCGGAATGATCGTGTCGACGAGCAACGTTCGGAGGTTGGCCGACCTCCGACCCGACGTGCATGCTCGACCTACAGTCGGGACGACCGATATTGGATTGTTCGTTGATGTGATCGTCAGAGTCGGGACAAGACGAGACGGAAAATCACTCCTTTTGTCCGAAGCCGTCGTCCACGTGTTCACGCGAGCCAACACGACATCGGACTCAGGAGTGGGGGGAGCAACTGTTGGGATATACCGACCGACGATCCCGACGGACGACCCCGATCGACGACCGACGGACGACTCCGACGGACGACCCCGACCGACGACCGACGGACCGATCCTGACGGACGACCCCGACAGACGGCTGCTGACAATATCCGACCGAAGGTGTGTCGGATAAACCGAAGGTGTGTCGGCCGAACCGACCCATGCTGTTCCCGACCGACCGACGGGTGCCGTTACCGACCGAGGATACGTCGGTCGGACAGTCCTTTTTCGCTCTCCCAACCGACTGCACCATGGAGTCCGATGCCCGACTCCTGCAACGTGCCCAACTGACTGTCAGAGGGGCCCAAATTTTCACCCGACGTCCCTCAGCTGGCCGCCGACCTATGGTCGGTCGGCTCTTCCAATCGCCGTATTACTGTCAGAGACTGTCAGTCCTGACAACTGCATGCGGCACTCCCGTCTAGGAGCATTATCCCACCTAAGGCATGGTCAACCCTAGCGATTTGACAGTCCCACGACGATTTGATACCTTTACGACGATTCTGACAGTCTCCAGTGAGTTAACAATTCTTCAATTGTCCGCACCATTAATGACGGCACCATACCATGCTCCACTATATATATCGGGGAAGGCAACAGTGCTAGAGATCCATTCGAAATCCCTGAACTCTTCCTCTCTAGCTCTCGCTCTCTGTCGTTGAACTCCTTATTTTTTTTTCACTGTTGCCTAGTCTCTTTTCTGACTTGATCGTCGGAGGATCTTCGTTGGAGTCACCTCCGATCAGTATGAATTTTTTTTTTATAAGTAATCGTTTCTGACGATCAGATGATGAGAAAATTGACCGTAACAGGTAACAGATTCGAAGAATTTTTCTAGAGCTTTCCTTCCTGAATGTCTCGTAACCTCCTTATAATAAATTTAAATTTATTAAAAATGTTTGAAATATTGACGTCCAGCACGTTTCTTTCAAACAATTTCTAAAATGGATGGTTATGAATGAAAAGACCGCAGAAAGTGATGTCAAGTTGTTTTATTTTTTAGTAAGTCAAGTCAAAATTTTCTGGTGTAGGCTTATAGCTTAGTCCACTTAGGTAAAATTAAAGCATAAAAAAATGACCTCCAGTTTTTTTTTTGCGTTCAAACGGGTCTAATCATAGCTCCCAGTAGGTGGATTCCGTTGAAAATATCCTTCCATAGGACGATCTTCGGCTGCAGCTGATGTCATTGTTTGACGATAACTTGGTCCTAAAAACCGCGGCTTCGACATGAGTAGATAATCCCGAAATATGTTGTACCAGAGTTGGTGGAAGATTCGAAGACTCTCCGTAGAGCTTTCCTTCCTGGATGGGAGCTTTTTTTTTTTTTTTTTTTTTTTTTTTTTTTTTTATAATATAAAAAAAATTATTTACATAAATAAAATAAATTTTAATTTATTTATTAAAATAATATAAAAAAAATATCATTTTGAATGACGTTTTCTCCCTACCACGTCACCCATATTTTTTCACGTAGACGTCATCCAAAAATAAAAAAAAATATCATTTAAAATAATATTTTTAAAAATATCATTTTGAATAGCGTTTTTAAAAATGCCACTCAAAATGACGTTTTCTATATTTTCTCAAAAAAAAAAATCAGAAAAAAAATGGAGGAGCCATCACAGCAGGATCAGTTATTCCTGAGCAGCATGATCAGCAGATCTCCTCTACTGATATAGGGGAGGAGCCATCACAGTAGGAGCAACCGGCGAGGACCTTCCTGAGAAGGTCCAAACGACCACGGGCATCGTGACGTCCTTGTGGGACTTAGTCTTTATTATATTTGTACTTAGTATTTTTTACATTTTTATTATACTATTTTTTGTACGTTTGACATTTTTATTTTATTTAATAATATTAAATATTGATTCTATTTTATATTATTTAATTTTAAGTGATCAGATATTATGCTTTGTGCATATGGATACACATACTCGAATGTGTCTCAAAACATTAGGAGAGAAAAAATTATGCTAAAAGGACTATAAAAATTATAACGTAAATAATAATATATCGAATGTTGCTCTTTGAATTGATTTTGATGATTACAAAGTATTTGAGGGGATTACTAATGATTTTGGCTTGAAAAAAAATTTATTGTATTTCAGGAGCAAAATCGTAATTTTATCAGACCTGATTCGGAAGCCTCAAGAGCAAGAACAAAAGATGTGTAATCTATTGGAGGCAATTTCAACATTTTTGGAAGTATATTTTGTAAGAAAAATAGGTTTATATTTTTGAGTCGACCCCATGAATCGACTCATGGCTAAAAGGACTGAACGACATGCAAAATTTTTAGCTGGCACACTCTGTGAGTCGACCCTATGAGTCGACCCCTTGGCTTCTTTATGGTAATTTTTATTTTTTAAATTTATTATTTTTTTTGATATTTTTTTTAAAAATTTAATTTTAAATGAGAAAAATAAGTTGAAATGATATTTTTTATTTCAATTAAAATTAGATTTTTTTTTAAAATTCAAAATTATTCTTTATATTTTTTTACCAGCCCTCTGACGTCGACAGCCAACGAAAAAGAGGGAGAGAGAGAGAGGAAGAGGGAGAGAGAGAGGAGGCAGCTCACCGCTGCTGAGAGCTCACCGCCGTGCCGCCGGAGAGATGCCAGAGAAGGGAGAAGAGGGAGAAGGGAGAAGAGCGAGAAGGGAGAAGGAGAGAAGAAGGGGGGAAGAAGAAAACGCCATTCCCTTTGGCATTTTCTTTTTTTTTCTCTTTTTTTTTAGTTTTTTTTTAATTTTTTCTTAATTTTCTTAATTATTTTTTATGATTTTTTAATAAATAAATTTAATTAAATAATGAGGATAGTAATTTGAATGATAATTTTTAATTTAAATTAAAATTAATTTTTTTTAATTTATAATTATAATTATTATTTTATTACCATTTTTTCCTCTTTTATTTACTTCTTTTATGATATCTTTTTTTGAAATTCAATTTAAAATTTTTATAATTTAAAATTATAATTTTAGTTTTCTTCCATTTTTATCTTTTTGGCATTCTATTACGTATTTTTTTTTTATTTAAAATATTTTTTAAATAATTATATTTAAATTAATTTAGTTATTTAAAATGATATTTTTTATTTCAATTATAATTATAATTTTTATTTTTTAAAATTAAAAATTAAAAATTTTGTTTTTCAATTAGAATTACAATTTTTATTTTTTTTCAATTCTATTTTTTTCCTTTATTAGGGTATTTTTTTATTTTTTTACCATATTTTTTTTCTTTTCTTGAGATAATTTTTTTAAAAAATAATTTGAAATGGACAACATAATTTGAAATGATATTTTTTATTTGAATTAAAGTTAAAATTCTTATTTTTTTAAAGTTTAATTTACAAATTTCTTTTTTTCATATTTTTTTTATTTTTTTACTTTTTTATCGCATTTATTTTTTTATCAAAATTTAATTCAAATTAAAAATTTAATTTTTTTTAATTCAAATTTATAATTATATAATTTTTCTATTTTTTTCATTTCTTTCTATTTTTATGAAATTTTTTTAGGCTATTTTTTTTATTTGTTTGGAATATTTTTTAAATAAATTAATTTGAATTTGGGAAAGTAATTTGAAATGATATTTTTATTTTAATTAATTTTAAAAATTTTATTTATTTTAAATTTTAAATTATATTTCTTATTTTTTTTGATTTTTTTAAATTTTTGATTTTTTAATGGAAATTTTGATTTTTTTATTTTTTTATTTTTTTGAACATTTTTGGCAAGAATTTGAAATGATGTTTTTGAATTAAATTATAAATTTTTATTTTTTAAAATTAAAATTTATAATTTTTATTTCTTTCACATTTCTTTCTTTTTTTTCTTTTTCTATGATATTTTTAATTTTTTAAATTTTTAAGATTTTTGTTTAGACTTTTTTTAAAAAATTAATTTGAAAAGAAAAAAATCATCTAAAATTATCTTTTTTATTTGAATTAAAAATTTAAATTTTTATATTTTAAATTTCATTCAAAATTAAAATTTTAATTTATTTATTAATTTAAAATTTTTAAATTTATTTTTTTTCCCATTCTTTTCTGATTTTTTTCTTTTTTTGGGAGGAAAAATAGAAAACACCATTTTGAATGGTATTTTTAAAAATGCCATTCAAAATGATATTTTTAAAAATATCATTTAAAATAGTATTTTTAAAAATACCATTCTAAATGATGTTTTTTATTTTTATTTTTTTTTGGACGATGCCTACGTGGAAAAATATGGGTGACGTGGCAGGGAGAAAATGCCATTCAAAATGACATTTTTTCCTTTTTGCATTATTTCGGTAAATAAGTTAGAATTTATATTATTTATGTAAATAATTTTTTTTATATTATTTAGGAAAAGAGCTCTCCTGAATGGCCCATAACCTCCTTTTAAAGAGACCTCCTCTCTCTCTCTCTCTCTCTATATATATATATATATATATTAAATTTAAGTCCTCATCTGTTTAGCCTCAAGATCCGTTCCTTCCATACCCTACCTCCCATCCCCATCCACTTCTTCATAAATTTAATTTTGACACCGCATGAAAATATATTGCTGGTTGAACTGCAACACTATTTTCTTAGGATATCTATACTTCTCTTTTTTGTTTGCTATTGGATCAAGTAAACATCACTCCATAGTAAATTGCTAAAATTTAACATAGTTTCATCAGTTGATAGCAATTCTTACATGTTGATATATATCCTCGACGGCACTTAAATCCTTCGAACTTAGAATTCAGAAAATCTTTGAATGTATTATCAGTAAGAGACATAACCATTTTATCTCCGTCAATCAAATTATTCCTTTCCAAAATTCAGATAAATTCTTTGTCAAAAATAACCAACTGGAGGACCTAACCGAGGTCTATCATCGGAATCTACCACTACAAGAATTCAGACTATTAGCGACGGTTAGTTACTGTCACTAATAGTCCAAATACTGTTGCTAATAATCTCATCGTCGTTAATTCTATCGTAACAACCAATCTGAAAAAATCTTATCACTAAATACTTTTATTAGCAACAGAAATCATAGCCGTGACTAATAAGGCTATTAGCAGCGGCTTTAGCGATGAAATTTTTCTATCACTAATTATTTTTAATTTTTAAATTAAATTAAAAAAAAAATAAAAAATATTAGTGATGGTATTTTCGTGGCTAATACCGTCGCTAATAAGTATTAGTGACCAATAATACCGTCGCTAATGTTGTTTCTATTTTTTAATTTTAAATTAAATAATTTTTTTAAAAATATATTAATGATGGCATTATAATCACTAATGCCGTTGCTAATAAGTATTAGCGATGATATTTTTCATCGCTAATACCATCGCTAACAATTAATATTATTTTTTTTAAAAATAATAATAATATTTTTTTAAATTTATTTTAATTAATCACAATGAATTATGGTTCTTAATATCTGTTATAATTAAAATTCAAAGATAATATGATAATCAAAAGTTAAAAACTAATTATATTATATTAAAAATATAAATTATATATATTTTTTATAAGAAGTATCAAAAAAAATAATACATAAAAAAAATTAGATCCGATCCTCATCGTCGTTCATCTCCTCCTTCTTCTACTTCTCTCCAGCAACTGATGGATGAGAGTCGGATGTTCCAGCATTCTGTAATGAAAAAATAAAATATTATTAGTAAGTTTCGATATGAAAGTGTATCTTTCGATATGGAGATATATTTTTTGATAAACTTTTTTGATTCTCGAACAGATTATTCCTATATATTTTATTTAATGATATGGAGCTATAGACACCTTCGACCTATCGATTAAATGGTTAAATTAAATTTTTAGCCCCTATATCCCCTTTTTGGACTCAAACTTAAATATATGAAGCTTCTAAATATGAAAACTTAAAACAAGAAAAAAAAATTAGTAATATAATTACCTGATGTAATAGCTGGAACGATGAGCCCAGTCGGTCGTGCGGCTGTGGATCCCGAAGAAGCATCACGACCGTATCACGGATGGCATCCAGGAGGCTTAGAGATTGCTGACTCAAAAATCCGTGTACGACCTCCTCCATGTGCGTATCGCTCTAGGTCTGGGACGTCGAGGTCTGTGAGGATGTCGAAGGGTATCGAGCTGGTGGAGGATCGAAGCTGTGATCAAATTTTATGATCCGGCTCCTACTCACCCCCTCGATGGCACTGAGCCATCCCTCAAGATCAAAGGGGGGCTGAGAAGATGGGTCATTGCCATACCTCTCAGCAACGTACGCCGCGTAATGCGTCTGCATAATTCAAAAATATATTAGTTCTAATATAAAAATCAGATCTTATAATAACTTAATTAGTAAATAAAGTTTTAAGTTTTTACTGTGATCTGTCATGACGTAGAATCTAAATAGTCACCAGTCCTCCTAGACTGGTGTGTGGCCTGTCACAACTGTAGCTGATCTGATGGATGATCCAGTTATCGTATCTATAATAAATAAATAATAAAATTAAATTAATTAAAGCATGCATATAAGAGTTTTTATAGTTTTAGTGAAGAATTTTGGTGTAGATTTCTTATCAGTCTATCGCCACAACATGTATCTGACCGAGCCGTCCGTGTGCCTGATTGGATCCTACTGGATGGTCCGACTCTGTCGAATTCTTTGCCATATATCGAAGTACTCCTCGCTGCTTCATTGATCGTAGAGGGCCTGCGATATGTCCACCCACATCCAGTGATCCATGAAGGACCTCCAGTCTGATGGTTACTGAGAATCAAAGTGCTAGATAGCAGACTGTCTGAAATTGTAGAGGCCATCTCGGAGCCTTCGTGTAGCCACTTCCTCGAAGGTCCGACGGCCAATCTCCTCATCATAGGGAGTCTCGAATTGGTAGTACTCCTATCAGATAGAAGTAAGCATATATTAATATATAATTAAAATACCAACGTGCCAAAAATTTAAAAATTAAACTAGTTTTGACTTATCAGAAACATCTCTTAGGCTGCATCACGAACTCCCAACAGCCAACTCGAAAACTTGTTCACTGATCTTGACATCAATCAGTGCATGATATTAGTAATGACATGAGATGTAGAAGGCTTTCTAAATATGCTGTAAAATTAATTTTGAAAAATAAATATTAATTTTAAAATTACTAAATTTTAAACATCTTAATTGAGCATGTAGTACTTACGAGTAGCTCTGAATATGTATGATCTCTGTATCCTTCAATCGAGTCAGAGGTGCTGCAAGTCAGGCGGATCCTCGACCACGATGCTGTGTCTGAGAGCCGACGATCGCTATTGCATGCAACTGTGGGATTATTGGTGACCCCCGTCCTTTGAATTGAGTGTATAATATCTAATACAAAGAATATTATATTAGTTAACATGACAAAATAAGATAAATAAGAATATATAAAGTGTTAGAGCTTACCATCCGATGTGAGAGTATAGAACCATACGAGCTGGCCGCATGATCGCTCTTTCCTCGAGAGCTCTGTTCTCAGCTGGCACAGCTCCAGCCTCTAGAAGACATGATGTATGCTCTCCAAAAATAAAAATAAATAGATTCATTAAATTAATTATGCAATTATGGATGGCAATGTAAGATTTAAAATAATGCAAGACAAGTAATTAAAATGATCCAAGAATTATATACGTAGCACTACTCATCAGCCTCTTCAGATGTTTGGTATCCTTTAGAATCTTCTTCTGATTCTTTCTCTTCTTCCTCTTCTTCCACCTCTTCTTCTTCTTCTTTCTCTTCTTCTCTTTCTTAAGGAGGATTGTCCTTTAAAACAATCTCAGTTGGATCTACCTCTTCATGTTGGCCATCTTTATATAGAAAATTTCTGGAGCATCCAATTCCACATCATCGAAGGATTGATGAATTCCTACTATTTCATCCTCTTGAAAGTATTATGATAATTGAGACTCTTCTTCTTCTTCAAGTGCGTAATGAATGGCTCGAGACTTAATTTTACATACAGTCCATCAATTTTTTCTTCCTCTTTTTCTTGATGAAAAAGGAGTATAATACACTTGAGTAGCTTGTGTAGCCAGTACAAATGGCTTGTTGACATAAGCTTTTGATCTATATTTAATTTCAATAAGCCCATGCCATGGATCAACCTTCATACCATTATCGGTATTGAACCATTGGCACTTAAATAAAATGAACTATTATCTCCAATGTAGGTCATCTTGATCACTTCTTCGAGGATTCTATAGTAGTCACTCTCTACCTTATCTTTCCACCAGCTATTTTTTATACGCACACCACTGTTCATTGTGTTTTTATAATTTTCATATTGCTGGATGTAAAATTTGAAACTATTTATATTACAGCCATTATAGCATGTCATATATTTTTCAGACCTGTAGCCTAATGGTCTCAGCTTCGTTAGTATGGACTCGCTCCCTTGAATGATCTGCATATTATAAAAAAATAAATTTAAAAAAATTTAAACGTATAAAATGACAATGGACACTTACCAATTGACGGAACCAACATGCAAAATTTTTTGAGTGCTGTGTTGATATTTCTTCATCACTTATGCTCAGATTTTTTTCTTTCAGCATCTCATCATATTGTCTAAACATGCATAAGATAAGTATATTAAAATAAATGATTAAAGAGTTAGAATTGTGATGGATACTTAGAAGACATATGGGTCGACCTTTATGCAATTTGGCAAAACATATATCTCTGCTTGTTGAAGTTCAATATCGAAGAAAATTCGGCAAACCTTATGTCCAAATTTTTGAACGGGATAGGCAAATATTAAGATCTCCCGTTCTGATCTCTCAGCACCACCATCATCATTTTAATCCACTTGAGTCAGCTTGGTCTGCACATTGGGATTAAGATAGCGTCGGCTGAAATTTGAAATCTCTTTTATTATATAAGCCTCCATAATAGAACCTTCGACTCAGACCTTATTTTTTACTTTTTCTTGAGACTGTATATATATCTTTTAAATAGATATATCTACCTGTATCATACTGGACCCCCCACCCTAGCTTCATATGCTAGATGAATCATGAGGTTCTCCATAGAGTCAAAGAAGCTGGGAGAACATATCTTCTCTAACTTGCATATGGTCTCTATATTGCTAGCCTTAAGACTAAAAATATGGTCGGTGGATAGTTCGGTAGCACAAATATCTCTAAAGAGAAGGCTAAGCTCGATCAAAAAACTTCATATGGAGTTGGAAAGGAGATCACGCCAAGCCAATGGGAGTAATCGTTGCATGAATTCATGGCAATCATGACTTGCATAACCATAGAACCTGCAATCTTTGGTATTGATGCATCGAGCTAGATTACTTGCATAACCATCTAAAAATTTAAGATTCTTACACCATTCGCAAACATCCTTCAGCTGCTTCCTTATTAAGGTATAAGATGCTTTCAGCTTCAGAAATTTTTTAGGTGACACCTCAACCAGCTCTAATAGAGGATGCTTGCATATGTTCTTCATATCTGCTCGAGTCTTGGGATTATCCTTCGTTTTGCCCTTGACATCCATAACAGTATAGAAAATATTATCGAATGCATTCTTTTCGATATGCATAATATCAAGATTATGATGGATTAATACAATAATTTTCAAAAGATGCTTTGCTTCACCCAGTTATGAATTGTACTGAATCTCTGAGGCTTCTGTTTATCAAATTCAATGCCAAACGAAACTTTGTCTAATTGGGATACCCTCTGAAACACTTCCATACTATTGAGGTGCTAGGGTGCATGGTCCTTCTCTATCTTATTCCTTCCAAAACTGTCCCACTACTTTCAAAAAGAATGATGCTCGAAAAAGAATTGATGATGACAATCGAACCAGCAAGATTTTTGACTATGCTCAAGCTGAAATAATTTTATATTCTCTATGCAATAGGGACATGCTAGCTTCCATGAGTGCTCCATCTTGACAGCATCCTATAAGCAGAAAAATTACTAATGGTCCACATCAACGTAGCCTTCATTATAAAATTTTACTTCTTTGATGCATCAAAAGTATGAATGCCATCAAACCACAATAATTTCAGCTCATCAACAAGAGGCCTTAGATATACATCAATGCTTCTATCAGGATATCGTGGTCTAGAAATGACTAATATAAGAAAAATATTATGCTCTTTCATACAGATCCCAGGTGGTAGATTGTATGGAAAAATAAAGACTGACCAATATAAATAAAAGGCTGCTGCATGATCGAATGGTCTATAGCCATCCGTAGATAGATCTAGCCAGACATTACGTGATTTTTGAGCAAATAAAGGGTGGCAAGTATCAAATTGCTTTCATGCCTCACTGTCCGATGGATGACACATCATATCGGGGTGCTTGAATGGTCCTTTGTGCCATCTCATCCATCCTATAGTACTCTTGGACAAGTAGAACCTCTAAATTCTAGGAGTGAGAAAAAGGTATCGAAGAATCTGGTATGATATGTCCTTCTGATTCCTACCCTCTTGTCTCAGCTTAATTGGTTTGCACCGCATATGCCATATGAGCTCTTCTATTGATTCTCTTTATAGAAAAGTATGCAACCATTACAACATGCATCTATCTTCTCATATCCCATGCCCAATCCTTTCATCATTTTCTTCAAAGCATAGAAGCTCCCCATAAGTTTCTCATCCTTTGATAGTATTTTCTTTATTATTGCTATCATCCTATCATAATAATTGACTATCATATTAAACTCGACCTTCAAGTTCAATAATTCTGACACAGCTGATAGTATAGTATATGTTTTACATCTCGACCATAGTGGTTCATCAGTATCTTTTAGCATACGATAGAAATTATCCTGCCAGCTTTTGGATCGTCTTCTACTTCTCAGTTAAATTCAGGACCAGCTACATCCATAACCATATCCACCATTCTATTTGTATCCATGTCTTGCTCGGTTTTATCCCTTGCAACTTTTTTTCACGTCTCTCTATGTAGGTACCAATACTTATAGTTGGACATAAATTCACTCTTATATAAATGGACAGTAATTGTATTCCCATCAAATATTTCTCTATTGCCACATCTGTTACAAGAGTAATAAGCCCATCTTAATGTAAGAGTGCTGTATTCTCAAAAGTAAAATTGTAGAAATACTCTACACCCTCTCTGTATTCAGCAAAAATCTTTCAATCGACTACTCGACAGTCTATCCAACTACAGTCCATGGTAGACTATCTAAGAATTCTGTATATACATAAATATAAGGCAATTGCTAAATACTATTTTATCATTCAAAATAGCTTACATAGTAAATGCATTTTATTATCAACTAACAAGAAAAGATAGGTCTTATTCTATTCAAAAAATATATTAATTCTATAGGTCCATTACAGTAATCAAACAATACACAACAGAGACTGAAGTATTTTTTTTAGTTCTCCCGTGTAAGGAGAATAAAAGAAAAATACTGTCTAAAATTTTTTTCGAACCCTCAGCATAACGTTTGATTACTGTAATGACTTATAGAATTACTTGTATTTCCTAAACTATCCATAGTGAATAATTAATTGATCAATATACATAATTCTTTCACTCGTATAAAAATAAATAAATATACATATACATTAGAATATGTACATCAATCAACTGATGGGTCTATCATTCCATCCAATATAAATTTTATTAAAATTAATACATAATTAATGCTGTCCTGTACCTTCCATCGATCTGAGCACACAGGGCACGCGAGGGCTAGATGCCTTGGACATTAGCGACGATCTGAGGCCCGAGCATGCAGGGCACACTCCGACCCCATGTTTGCAATGCTACTTGGCATCTTTCCTCGATTCGAGCACTCTACATGTCGAGATTCAAATCTCATGCATTTAATTAATTAATAAAATATCTAACTAATTAATTAAATCAATATTTAATTAACTTTTAGTGATGGCACTAGCCGTCGCTAATGCCATCACTAATACTAGACAATACTAGCCATCACTAGTGCTTTCGCTAATACTCACAATAGTAGGCACGTTGGCATAGGGATGAGGCTACGGGGCAGGGGCCGCAGGATCGGGGCTATGGGTTGGGGGTGGCGGGGTAGGGGCCGCACGGTTAGGCTGGCGGGGATGGGGCCATGGGGAGGTCGGTGGGGTCGGGGCAACCATGGGCGAGGCAGGGCCGGGGCAGCTGGCTCAGGGCTGCGGCGTAAGAGGCATTGGTGGGGTCGGGGTGGTAGCAGGCGAGGTGGGGCCAGGGCAGTTGGCTTGGGGCCATGCATAGGTGGCATCGACGGGGTCGGAGCTGTCACAGGCTAGGCGGGGTCGGGGTGGCAGGCTCGGGGCCGCACTGTAGGAGGCATTGATGGGGTCGAGGCGGCCGCAGGTGTGGCAGGGCCGAGGCGACTAGCTCGGGGCCACGACATAGGAGGCACCGATGGGGTTGGGGTAGCCACGGGCGAGGAGGGGCTGAGGCGGCGGGCTTGGGGCCACGGCGTAAGAGGCATCAGTGGGGTCGGGACTCTAGGAAGGAGGATGTGCGTGGAGCAAAGAACATCAGGAATGATGCACTGGGGAGGAGGGTCGCCGCTGGTTAGGAGGAGGCACCGACGAGGTAGGAAAAAGTCGGAAAGGAGGAGAATGAGAGGAGATTCATGAAAAGAAGGAGAACGAGTGCAGAATTTTTTTTTTCCTCCGATGGGTTGGGGGTTTGTTTTGGTAGACTATTACCGATGGCAAAGAGGCCATCAATAATACGATCGATAAAACTTTGTTTTGCATGCCAAGATATTAGCGACGGTAGTTTCCATCACTAATATCCATCCATCACTAATATCCATCCGTCAGTCTAACCAAAATATTGATCTCCGACTCAATATTTCTACGATCAAAAATATGTTAGATTAGGATTTTAGATTTTACAGACATGAACTTTTTATGATCCTAAAATCATTGTCCTAATCTATGAGATTCATCATAATCTTAAATATAATAAGATGCAGCTATAATAATGAATCAATATCTCATTTATTTCATAAATAAATAATATCATTATACGGATTGAAAGATTATAAAAAAAAATTCCATCGCATCACTCATGCGATTGGATTGTAAGGCACTATAATGTCTCACTTGCACTAAAGCCAATCATCTTTGTATCTCAATCTCATACAATTGAGATGACGATCAAACAGCTGCTACGATATAGCCTTAGTAAATAAGTCTGTTATATTATTCTTAGTATTGACTCGTTCTATTACAATATCTTGTCTTTCAATAAATTTTCAAACGAGGTGGAAGTATTTGAGGATGTGCTTGGGCTTATGATGAGATCTATAATTTCTTGGCTTGAGTAACGATCTCAATATTATCATAATAAACTGGCACTAATCATTCTATCTTAGGAATCATACTCAGTTCAGTGATAAATTTCTTCATTTAGACAGCTCCCTTGGCGGCTTCACTAATAGCAGTGTATTCTGACTTTATGATTGAGTCAGCCACAGTCTATTGTTTGGAACTCTTCCAACTCATTACTCCACCATTCAATATACATACATATCTTAAAATTGACTTATTATCATTTGGATCATATTGAAAACTAGAATATGTATATCTTTCTTATTTTGACTCTGATCCTCTAAATATAAGAAAAATATTTTTAATCTTTCTTAGGTACTTTAGAATATTTTTCACACTTTCTAATGATCCTCTCCTGGATCAGTCTGAAATCTGCTAGTTATGCCTAAAACATAAGTTACATCAAGTCTGGTACATTGCATAGCAATATGATCGATCCCACAGTCGAAGCATAAGAGATTTTACTCATTCTCTTCCGCTCTCGGATGTCTTGGGACATATTTTTTTGGAGAGACATATGCCATGACTTACAGATAGATAATCTTTTTTAATTGCCTTCATGTTGAACCTCTTCAATGCAAGATCTATATATCAAGACTGGGATAAGCTTAGTATCCTCTTAGATCTATCTCTATAGATCTTTATACCTAGTATATAGGATGCTTCACTTAAGTCTTTCATGAAAAACTTATTTGATAGTTAAATTTTGATCAACTGTAACTATCACGCCTCCGACCCGAGATCGTGAGCCGAGGGTCATAGCAACCACTGCATACTTATGAAGAACTCTCTCCAAAAATATGCAAGACATTTTATCACGATATCAATGCATCACAGTGGAATAGAATTCAAATAATTTATGATTTAACTTTATTTCAATTAACTAAATCAAATATCTTACAAAATAAAATTTTATAGTCTTACAATTAATTCTCAATAAATCCTAATCTAAAATAAAATGTCAAAGTCTTTCTCTAATTTACTCTCCCATATTGAATCTCTGGGTTGAGCTAGATCTCTGAATCTGTAAAAATAATAAAAACTCATCATGAGCTAAATAGCCCAATAAGCAATGTATACTTTCGCTAGATAAAGTCAGCAATAATGATATACTGAAAAATAAACATACATAGTGCATTAGTTTAAACATAAAATACTAATCAAAATAAGATCATTCAAATTCAATTTTTTAAAATTTATTTTTAAATTTAGTTTTGTTCATAAATTAATTTCTTTCAAAACAACATACATATATCAACAGTCATGAACTAAATCAAAGTACCACCATATAACCCCCAATGACAGGATATCAAAATACCAGCACACAACCTCTACTGACAGAGTATCGAAATATCAGTATACAATCTTCACTGATAGAGTATCGAAATATCAGTATATAATCTTCACTGACAGGGTATCAGAATACCAGCACATAATCCCTACTAGTAGGGTATCGAAATACTAGCGTTTAACCTCCACTAATAAGGTTCGAAACTTAGTCAGGCTGTGAGTCAAAATCTATCTCAATTCAACATATTTGTTCATATTCTAATTCAAAAATCATAAATCAGTTGATATCAAAATCAATCAATATAATCCATATCGAATTTAATATGCATATTTATAAATCAACAAGAAGCTTATTCAACAATTCAAAACACCATACTATTGGAGCACGATCCCGGCTCCTCCCACGGACCTTGGGTGCAGCAGAACCAGCAACGAACAGATCTGGAGACTTCTGGACTCGATCTAAGGCCCTTGACGAAATCAGCCTGGTTACTGTCTTCTTCGTCAGCCTTTCGTTCCAGATGAAGAACGCCTCTGAAACTACCTCTAAAAAATCCAAGATCTGGTACCCAACCAGATCAGACCTGGACCAAGGTCCTCCGATTCATAGATCTCAAATCAGGATGTTCTAGATGGAGAAGAAGATAGATGGAGATAGACCTCGCAGATCTATCCTGCTGCAGCCTTTCCTGTAGATCTGTTGATGGAGATCTCACCCGTGCCTCAAACGACTTCAGATCAACTCCAGATCTGAGAGAGACTTGTACCAACCTCTTCTTAAGAGATTTCAGGTCTTGAACCTAGTGTTTGGGTGACTGCAAGAGAGGGGAGAGAAGAAATGGCTGGCGGCTCCAAGGGGGAAGAGGCTAGCGCCTCCCTTCCTTTCTTTCCTTTTATGGAGTGGCGGCAAGAAACCCTAGGGTTTCTTGCTCTTGGGGCATGGAAGATGGCTGGAGAGAGAGGGAGAAGAGAGAGAGAGATTTGGGAGAAAGAGTCATCTATTACTTGGCTTTATCAAACCTATACAAGTACATGTATATATAAACACTGGGTCAAGTGACCCAAACCCAAAACTCCCTTGACCAACTCTATGAGAGATTAGGTTAATCCAAGCCCATGTACACCCATGACTCGACCTAATCTCATCTCTCCTGGGCCCAGACCTGACCCATAAAGAGTTGGTCCCTTGAGGCCCACATAACCTAGACCTCAAGAACCCGAAAGGCCACAGCCTTTCAACCTAGGGCCCAACTAGCCCTAGAGCCTCCATGAAGCCCTCATGAATGATGGACCTTGGCCTTAGCCTTGGTCCCCTGGGTCTTGGGCACACCACCTGGATCACAACAATCTCCACCTTGGTGTCCCAAGGCCTCAACCAGCTCCACTCTATCCTTGCGACTGTGGACCCATTTGCAGCCAATGGGCCTCTTCCCCTGTGGCAACTGCACCAATTACCACGTCTGGTTCTGGTGGAGAGACTGCATCTCCTCGGACATCGTCTGGACCCACCGCTCTCTGTCCTAGCTCTCAATAGCCTCCTGATACGTATATGGGTCTCCATTCACTGTCACCAGGGCATATGACAGTGTCTCCTCGAAGCCATATCGGTCCGGTTGCCTGATGGTCCTCTTGGGCTTGTGTAGGGCAACACCGATATCAGTCCTCGGTCTAGCTCGCTCCTGCTGGACCTCTCCACCTCGATCATCCATTCGAATCCTCTCCACCTGTGGAGACACCTTAGGTAGGTTCTCCACCTGAATGTCATGTCCTCCCGTAGTACTTGCAAGAGGCAAAATAAAAGAGGTAAGTTGTCCAGCAGTGCCCTGTTGGACCTCCTCTTGCTCCTGCTGCTCCTCCATGCTTGCTTGCCTCCGTAGGACTGACTCCTCATCAAAAGCTCCATCCTGACTAATGATGACCTTCTTTTCTAAGGGATCCCACAGCCTGTATCCCTTGACTCCTCACGGATAGTCTAGAAATACCATCTTGGGTGATCTGGCATCTAGCTTGCTCCACTCACCAGCTCCAATGTGCACATAGGCCATGCACTCAAATACCTGTAGATGGCCCAGCCCAACTGTCCTCCCAGACCACACCTCCTCTGGAAGCCTGCCATCCAACCTGGTGTGAGGTGACCGATTGACCAAGTAATCTGCTGTGTCTACTGTGTCAACCTAGAACTCCTTTGGAAGCCCTGCCTGCAGCCTCATGCATCGTGCCTTTTCCAAAAGTGTTCTGTTCATCCTCTCAGCCACCCCATTCTGCTGTGGAGTCCTCCTAACTGAGAAGTGTCTCCTGATCCCACACTCCTCACAGTAGTCCTGGAACTCTCTACTGGTGTACTCTCTGCCTTTGTCTGACCTCAGACACTTCACACTCCTCCCCTGCTCCTTCTCCACCTCAGCTTTTTAGATCTTGAACTTGGTGAAGACCTCTGACTTCTCTCTCATGAAGTAAATCCAGAGTTTTTTTGAGAAATCATCAATCAGGGTCATGAAGTATCTGGCCCCATTTCTAGCTAAAACTGGGGCTAGTCCCCACACATCCGTGTGTACTAACTCCAGAGGGGCTGCACTTCGGGCTGTACTGATGGTGAACTGAACTCTTCTCTGCTTTTCCATCTGGCAAGGCTCATAGATCTCTCCTGTAGTACCATCCTCCAGATCAAAGATGAGTCCTCTCCTGCTCAACTCCCTCAGCCCTCTGTCACCCATGTGGCCGAGGCGGTAGTGCCACATCCTGTAAGCCCCCTGCTGGTCCTGTGCTGCAGCTGCTGCATCAGACTCTCCGGTCACCACAGATCCCTCCATGCGATAGAGGTTATTGTCCAACCTCCTGCCTTTCATCACCACCATAGCTCCATTGGAGATGTTCAGTACTCTGCTTCTAGCCCTACTGCTGAAGCTGTATCCACTGCGCTCCAAGTAGCCTAGTGACATCAGATTCTTTTCCAGCTCCGGGATGTGCTTTACATTTGTCAATGTCCTCACAATCCCATCAAACATCCTCACCCTGACGTCCCTATCCCAGCCACCTTGCAAGGATGATTGTCGCCTAGAGTCACTGATCCCTCATCTGTCTTGGTGTATGTCACAAACCAAGACCTGTGTGGTGTGTAGTGATGTGAGTACGCAGAGTCTAGTGTCCACTCCTCTGTGTAATGCCTGTGACCATCTGATACCACAAGTAGATCATCCTCCACCTGCTGCCCAGCAACTGCACTCACTAATTTAAAGCCACTTCTTTCTCCCTTCTTGCTCTTCCATAGTGGACATTCTCGCTTGAAGTATCCGAACTCGTTGCACTTGAAGTATTTCACCTCTTTCTTTTCTTTCCTGAACTTGGACCGCCACCTGGACTTGCTTCTGCCTCTACCTCTACCTATCTTCTCCCCTACTGCCAAACCCTCCTGGGGAGCCCGATCTCTGGTCAACTTTTTCCTCTGCTCATTCGACCTCAGTACCGAGACCATGTCCTCATACTCCAGAGTCTCCTTGCCGTAGAGCAGTGTAGTCACCAAAGAATCATATGATCTGGGCAGCGAACATAGAAGCAATAGAGACTTGTCCTCCTCATCCAGCTTCACCCCGATATTCTTCAACTCTGTGCACAACTGGTCGAACCTCTGAATGTGGCCAATCACATCAGATCTCTCCTGCATCCGAAGACTGTACAACCTCTTCTTCAGCATCAGCTTGTTGCACATATTCTTCCCCATGTGCATGGTGTGCAACTTCGACCAAAGGCCCTTCGGGGTCTTTTCTTCCAGCACCGAATACAACTCCACATCCGCCAAACATCCTCTGATCATCAAGCATGCTTTCTTCTCCAACGATGCCCACTGTCTATCTGTCATTCCCTCAGGCTTCTCATTCAAAGCCTGATCCAGATCTGCTTGTACCAGAAGATCCTCCACCCGAATTTTTCATATGAAAAAATTTCTCTTGCTATCAAACTTCTCAAACTCAACCTTCGTATTGCTGCCCATGACTGGATCCAAACCAAACAAGCAATATAAAATCAAGAAGTATAGAATATACCTTGATGGTACATTGCTGAAAATTTTCAGCACTTAGGATCTTCAACTTCTCGCACTTGGAACCACTTCCTCACCACCGTGACTCTAATACTAATTGTTGAAGCACGATCCGGACTCCTCCCACGGACCTTGGGTGCAGCAGAACCAGCAACGAACAGATCTGGAGACTTCTGGACTCGATCTAAGGCCCTTGATGAAATCAGCCTAGTTGCTGTCTTCTTCGTCAGCCTTTCATTTCAGATGAAAAATGCCTCTGAAACTATCTCTAAAAAATTCAAAATCTGGTACCCAACCAGATTAGACCTGGATCGAGGTCCTTCGATTTGTAGATCTCAAATCAGGGTATTCTAGATAGGGAAGAAGATAGATGGAGACAGATCTCGCAGATCTGTCCTGCTGCAGCCTTTCCTGTAGATCTGTTGATGGAGATCTCACCCGCACCTCAAACGACTTCAGATCAACTCCAGATCTGAGAGAAACTTATACCAACCTCTTCTCAAGAGATTTCAGGTCCTGGACCTAGTGTTTGGGTGATTGCAAGAGAGGAGAGAGAAGAAATGGCTGGCGGCTCCAAGGGGGAAGAGGCTAGCGCCTCCCTTCCTTTCTTTCCTTTTATGGACTGGCGGCAAGAAACCCTAGGGTTTCTTGCTCCTGGGGCATGGAAGATGGCTGGAGAGAGAGGGAGAAGAGAGAGAGAGACTTGGGAGAAAGAGTCATCTATTAATTGGCTTTATCAAACTTATACAAGTACATGTATATATAAACATCGAATCAAGTGACCCAAACCCAAAACTCCCTTGACCAACTCTATGGGAGATTACGTTAACCCAAGCCCATGTACACCCATGACTCGACCTAATCTTACCTCTCCTGGGCCCAGACCTGACCCATAAAGAGTTGGTCCCTTGAGGCCCACATAACCTAGACCTCAAGAACCCGAAAGGCCCACAGCCTTTCAACCTAGGGCCCAACTAGCCCTAGAGCCTCCATGAAGCCCTCATGAATGATGGACCTTGGCCTTAGCCTTGGTCCCCTGGGCCTTGGGCACACCACCTGGATCATAACACATACATCATATTTGTAAATTATGCATAATTCAATATAATAAATATTCTATAATTTGCTAATAAATCTAAAAAAGTGAAGCATTACTTACTTTGTGAGTGAATCCAATTAATTCTGAGAATCTTTCTCAGAGTTTGTTATCTTCGTATCAGAAGTTTGTGTATCTCATTGCATAAAAGTATAGACCCTTCTTTGGGTTTGGGGTTCTGGATTTTTATTTTGATTTTGTTGAATCATTGGGATAAATTGACTTTCTATTCTTTATGGGCAATCGGCTATTTTGTGGCCCTTCTGACCACAACCAAAATATGCATCAATATTTCAATGATAGTCCTTTTCACTATGAGATTTGCCACACTTAGAATACTTGATGCTATCAATCGGCTTAGAGCTACTACCTGTTGATCTCTTATTTGAACCCTCGATACTTTTACTATTTTGTCCTTGAGATTTATTCGACCTATTTTTCTTCTTTTGATTTCTTTCTTTTTCTGCACGTTCCTCATTGACTTCTTTTTCGATTATTAGTGTCTTATTTACCACATCCATGTAAGTAGTTAACTCTAATGGAACCACTTGTTTTCTAATTTCTAACTTTAGGTCCATCTCAAATTTATACACTCGATCTTGCTTGTCCTCAACCATCCTCGAAACAAACTTAAAAAGTTTAGTAAATTTAGCTTCAAATTCTTCCACCATCATACTTCTTTGTTTCAGATAAATAAACTTTTTTTCTTTTTGAATTTTTATATTTTGAGAAAAATACTGATCATAAAATGCCCTTCGAAATCTTTCTCAGGTGAGTTGCTCCTCTTCTTGCTCATATTTATGTTCCAATCTTTGGTACCAATTAAACACCTCATCTTGTAATAAATAAGCAGCAAATCTAATCTTTTCATCATCACAATACTCTTGGACAGCAAAGGCCTTTTCCATCTCTCTTATCCAGTTGATGGCTTCTAAATGTTCGATGGTTCCCTTGAAAGAAGGAGGAGCTATCTTTTTAAATTCTGTGATATTGTTTCGCTGCACTAGCTGTTCTTTATGATCATGCTATTGTGGTGTATCTCGGTGTATCTGTTGCTGTTCAAGCAATTGTTGCTGCCTTTGTATCACTCCTACTAGGGTTTGCATCAATTGGGTCATGTCCGATTTTTGACATGCTGTCGGAGTAGTTCTGATAGGATCAACAACTCCCTCCTCCTGAGGGGTGGCACCAATCAGGTGAGGAGTATCACCTTCTTGTTGGTTCGATATCTCTCTAACAGTAATCAAGCAGCTCTATTTATCCGACGTGGGGCCATCTTAGTCTCGTTAAAGTTCTTTTCAAATCTAATATCCAAAATCATTATTTTATTGAACTAAATCTTAATTATTTCAAAATAAAATACTAAATCTTCTTAGGCTGGCTATCTATTGGTCGATGGTCAAGATCCCTTTCTTAGGATCTCTAAGGCTATTAAGGGATTTTCAAACTGAAGGGAGAGGGGAAAGAGAGAGAAAATCGCTCCATTTTTTTTTCTTTTCTTCATGGGAAAGAGGACCCACATGTCCTTTGTCTTCTTCTTATTCATTCACAGAATAAGGGGCTCCTGCTCCCCCTTGTTTTCGATGAAGAGACCCTCGCCCTCCAGCCGACCACCACTCAGACTGGTGGGGCAGTCCCTGACGATGCCGAGCGATAGGGTTCGGTGACTGACAGCAGCCAAAACGCAATGGAAAAAAAAACCAAAAAGAAAAGAAAAAAAAGGGGATCCAAAAACTATGGTTTTCAAATGATTTTAGGTAAATAAATTCAATAAAAATTTGAGATCTAAACCAAGAGAGATTGAGGGAAAAAGTGGGAGTGGCTTACCTTAATTTAGATGGAATCTAAGTTGATTTTGATGGCCAAATTAAAAACTACTTGCTGGAAATCTGGAAGAAAGTAAGAAGAAAGAAGAGCAACAATTCTTAGTGATTTTTGGTGAGAAAAACCAGAGGAATTAGGGCCTTTAAATAGGATTTCAATGGGGTGGATTTTGAGTTTGATTTAAACTCTATTTCCTAGTGATTTTAGGACTTGGATCAGAGAAGAAACTCCTTCGGGAGTTCACACGTTCACTGCCCCCTTCCACGCTATTTTCCAACACGTGTAGTGCGTGTGCTGGTCCTTATTTTTTTTTCTTTTATTGCTTCAAGATTTGTGCAGGGGCTTGGGGGTATCACATTCTCTCCTCCTAAAAAGAAATTTCATTCTCAAAATTTTTTTCTTGCTATGTCCTCAAAATTTAGGATTACTTTTTCCTCAAGTCGTAGTCATCCCCTGATTTCAAAGTCGAATCTTTCATCTTTCAAATTAAACTACTGCTCTAATAAGTTTGAAAGCAATTTAGACCATTATGCTTCTACTGCGTACTCTAATTGAAATCTATCAATGCATGTGTCAGATCTAAGTGTTTAAGCTGTCATAATCAATATAAGTTGTTATCCCAATGTCTCTAATGTCTACCCACCTACACTCTTGTCTAATTCTGTATCTCATATAGTTTATCCACTTATACTCTGATACCATATTAATTATTACGTCCCCGACACGAGATCGTGAGCCAAGAGTCATGGCAACCGTCGCATACTTATGAAGAACTCTTCCCAAAAGCATGCAAGGTATTTTATCATGAGATCAATGCATCACAGTGGAATAGAATTCAAATAGTTTATGATTCAACTTTATTTCAATTAACTAAATTAAATATCTTACAAAATAAAATTTCATAGTCTTGCAATCAAATCTCAAAAAATCCTAATCTAAAATAAAATATCAAAGTCTTCCTCTAATTTGCTCTCCCATATTGAATCTCTGGATCAAGCTGGATCTCTGAATCTATAAAAACAATAGAAACTCATCATGAGCTAAACAGCCTAGTAAGCAATGTATATTTTAGTTGGATAAAGTCAGCAATAATGATATATTAAAAAATAAACATACATAGTGCATTAGTTTAAATATAAAATACTAATCAAAATAAGATTATTCAAATTTAGTCTTTCAAAATTTATTTTCAAATTCAATTCTGTTCATAAATCAATTTCTTTCAAAACAACATACATATCTCGATAGTCATGAACTAAATTAAAGTACCACTATATAATCCCTAATGGTAGGATATCAAAGTACAGTGCACAACCTTTACTGGCAGAGTATCGAAATACCAGCATATAACCTTCACTGGCAAAGTTTTAAAATATCAATATATAACCCCCACGGATAGGATGTGAAAATACCAGCACACAACCCCCACTGGTAGGGTATCGAAATACCAGTGTTTAATCTCCACTGACGGGGTTCGAAAGTAAGTCAGACTGTGAGTCAAAATCTATCTCAATTTAAAATACTTGTTCATATTCTAATTTGAAAATCACAAATCATATGATATCAAAATCAATCAATATAATCCATATCAAATTTAATATGCATATTTATAAATCAACAAGGAGTATATTCAATAATTCAAAACACCATGCATCATATTCGTAAATCATGCATAATTCAATATAACAAATATTCTATAATTTGCTAATAAATCTAGAAAAGTGAAGCATTACTTACTTTACGAGTAAATCCAATTAATTCTAAGAATCTTTCTTGGAGTTTGTTATCTTTGTATCAGAAGTTTGTGTATCTCGTTGTATAAGAGTATAGACCCTTCCTTGGATCCGGGGTTCTGAATTTTTATTTTGATTTTGTTCAATCATCGGGATAAATTGACTTTCTATTCTTTACGGGCAATCGACTATTTTGTGGCCTTTCTGACCACAATCAAAACATGCACCAATATTCCAACAACAGTCTTTTTTACTATGAGCTTTGCCACACCTAGAACACTTGATACTATCAGTCAACCTAGAGCTACTACCTGTTGATCTTTTATTTGAACCCTCGATACTTTTACTATTCTGTCCTTGAGATTCATTCGACTTATTTCTCTTTTTTGATTTTTTTTTGCACGTTCCTCGTTGACTTCTCTTTTGATTACCAGTGCCTTATTTACCATATCCACGTAAGTAGTTAACTCTAATGGAACCACTTATTTCTAATTTTTATCTTCAGGCCCATGTCAAATTTATGCACTTGATCTTGCTCGTCCTCAACCATCCTCAGAATAAACTTAGAAAGTTCAGTAAATTTAGCTTCATATTCCACTATCATTATACTTCTTTGTTTCAGATAAATAAACTCTTGCTCTTTTTGAATCTTTATACTTTAAAAAAAATACTGATAATGAAATGCCCTTCGAAATCTTTCCCAGGTAAGTTGCTCCCCTTCTTGCTCATATTTATGTTCCAATCTTCGGCACCAATTAAATATCTCATCTTGTAATAAATAAGCAGTAAATCTAATCTTTTCATCATCACGACACTCTTAGATAGCAAAGATCCTTTCCATCTCTCTTATCCAGTTTACGACTTCTAAAGGTTCGATGGTTTCCTTGAAAGTAGGATGAGCTATTTTTTTAAATTCTATGATGTTGTTTCGCTGCACTGGCTGCTCTCTATGACCATGCTGTTGTGGTGTATCTCGGTGTATCTGTTGCTGTTCACATAATTGTTGCTACCTTTGTATCACTCCTACTAGGGTTTGCATCAATTGGGCCATGTCTGGTTCTTGACGTGCTGTCGGCATAGTTTCGACAGGATCAACAACTCTCTCCTACTGAAGGGTGCCATCAATCGAGTGAGGAGTATCACCCTCTTGTTGGTTCGATATCTCTCAAACAACAACCCAAGCAGGTCTATTTATCCAACATGGAGCCATCTTAGTCTCACCAAAGTTTTTTTCAAACCTAATATCCAAAATTATTATTTTATTGAACTAAATT
Source organism: Elaeis guineensis (assembly GCF_000442705.2). Classification (NCBI taxonomy): domain Eukaryota; kingdom Viridiplantae; phylum Streptophyta; class Magnoliopsida; order Arecales; family Arecaceae; genus Elaeis; species Elaeis guineensis. Next base: position 18,377,537 of record NC_026000.2, read on the forward strand.
TTAATTATTTTAAAATAAAAGACTAAATCTTCTTAGGTTGGTTATCTATTGATCGATGGTCAAGATCCCTTTCTTAGGATCTCTAGGGCTATTAGGGGGTTTTCAAACTGAAGGGAGAGGGGAAAGAGAGAAAATCTCTCTATTTTTTTTCTTTTCTTCACGGGACAGAGGACCCATGCATCCTCTGTCTTCTTCTTCTTCATCCATGGAACAGGGGGCTCTTGCTCCCCTTTATTCCCGACGAGGAGACCCTCCACCCAACCGACCACCACTCAGTCCGATGGGGCAGTCCTCGATGATGTCGAGCGGTCAGGCCCGATGACTGGCAGCAGCCAAACCACAATGAAAAAAATCAAAAAGAAAAGGAAAAATAGGGGATCCAAAAACTATGGTTTTCAAATGATTTTTGATAAATAAATTTAGTAAAAATCTGAGATCTAAACCAAGAGAGATTGAGGAAAAAAGTGGGAGTGGCTTACCTTAATTTAGATGGAATCTAAGTTGATTTTGATGGCCAAATTAAAAGCTACCTGTTGGAAATTTGGAAGAAAATAAGAAGGAAGAAGAGCAGCAATACTTAATGATTTTTGGTGAGAAAAACCAAAGGGATTAGGGCCTTTAAATAGGATTTCAATAGGGAGGATTTTGAGTTTGATTTAAACTCTATTTTCTAGTGATTTTAGGACTTGGATCGAAGAAGAAACTCCTTCAGGAGTTCACACGTTCACTGCCCCCTTCCACGCTAGTTTCCAACATGTGTAGTGCATATGCTGGTTCTTATTTTTTTTTCTTTTATTGCTTCAAGATTTGTGCAGGGGCTTGGGGGTATCACATTCTCTCACTTATCTTCTTATACACACATGGTTCATCTTCATTTTTGATGAAGTCAAACTCTTTGACTATCATATCAAAATTGATGTTCCAACTCTTCGATGCTTACTTTAATTCATAGATTAATTTTTTCAGTCTACATACTTGATTTGCCCTCCTACTACAGTTAAATTCCTCAAGCTGAGTCATATAGACCTCTTTCTTAAGATTACTATTAAGAAAAGTGGTCTAAATATTCATATGCCAGATCTCGTAATCATAGTATGCAGCTATAGCAAGTAGAATCCGAATGGATTTGAGCATAGCCATTGATGAGAAAATTTTATTATAGTCAATTTCTTACCTTTGCCTGAAATTCTTCACCACCAATCTAGCCTTGTAGGTTTCAACTTGACCATCTGCTCTAATCTTTTTCTTGAAGCCCGCTTGCACCTTATTAAGGTTACATGCTCAGGCGCATCAACCAAAGTCCACATTTGGTTGTTATATATTGAGTCCATCTCCGATTTGATAGCGTCTAGCTATCTATCAGAGTCTCTACTTATGATAATTTTTGAATAGATTAGTGGATCATCATTCTTAATGATGTTGATCTCCTTATCATTTCTAATAATAAAATCATATCACAGAGGTGCTTGTCGCACTCTATCTGACCTTCAGAGAGGTGGTGTATATAGTGAATATACTTCATCCTTGGATATTTCTGGTTGAGGATCTCCTTATGGTCCAACCATAGGTGTTTCTGGAATGATTTGTAGATCTTAAACTTTTTTGAGTTCAATATTTCTCCCACTAGCTCCTTCTTGGATATTTATTTTTTTAAAAAAGTGGCATACCTACTAACAAATATCTTTTGTTCAATAGGATGGTAGAAGTAGTATCCTTTAGTTTTCTTAGGATACCCTATAAACCTGCACTTATCTGATCGAGCACTTAGCTTATGTCCCAAAATATTTCTGACGTAAGAAGGACAGCCGCATATCTTAAAGGTACTGAAGATTAAGTTTCTATCCTCTCCATATCTCATATAGAGTGCTAGCAATAGACTTTGAAGACACCCTGTTTAATATATATGCCACTACAAGAAAATAGACTATTAGTGATGGTTAATTTGCTATCACTAATAATCCTTTTTATCAATAGCTTTTGATGACGAAAAAGAAACCCATCATTAAAAGTTAAAAATTATTAGTGATGATGTTTTCTTAATTAGCAACGGCATCGCCGTTGCTATAAAAGGGTATTAGTGACTGCTTTAGCAACAATAATAGAGCCATTGCTAATAATTTTTTTTATGCGGCGAAAGGTAAAAATTATTAGTGATGATTTTTTTTCTCATTAGCGATGGCTTTGTCATCGCTATAAGTATTAGCGACAGCTTTAGAGATGGGATTTTACCATCGCTAATATTATACCCTAAATATCAATCGGAACCTCAAATTTTTGCCATCGACCCCCTGTTTCCCCTGCCTCCAGTTCCCCTCTTTCCCCCGTCCTCCCACTGTCTGGCTTCCTCGAGCCTCCGACCTCTCTGAGCCGTCGACCTTCCGTCGCTCAGCCTTCCCATGTCCTCGGCCTCCCCGAGCCCTCAGCTTCTCACCATTCTGCTTCCCTGAGCCCCTGACCTCCCATCATCCAGCTTCCCCGAGCCCCTGGCCTCCTCGAGCCCCCAGCCTCCCATCGTTCGGCCTCCTCGAGCCCCCAGCCTCTTATCATTCTGCTTCCTCGAGCCCTCAACCTCCCCGAGCCCCCAATCTCCCATCGTCTAGCTTCCCTGATCCCTCGGCCTTCTCGAGCACCCGACTTTTGATTCGACATCCCCACGTCAGATCCAGCTTCCTCGAGCCCCGACCTTCTCCTTTCTTTCCTCGATGTGCCATTGAACCCCATCCTGGTGGCCCTGCCTCTCCCATTTTCCCCCACCCAGGGCTCCCCCCTTCTTCCCCGCCTCCCCCTTTCTTCCTCTGTCATCATCTCTGCACCTTATCGACTGACCCCACATCAGATCGAGCATCCCTCCCTCTCCCTTCTTTCTCCTCACTTCTTCCTCCTTCCTTCTTCCCCTGCCTCCCCTCTTCATCCCTTACTGCACAGCCAGAAGTGCAGCCCGCAGTCCCTCCGTAAGTGCAGCCCACAGTCCCTCCACTACCTGCTATTTGGTCTGATGAATATTAACGACGGTGGCGATGGCTCCATAGCCATAGCCAAATATCATTATTTTTAAATTAATATTTATTAGATTTAGTTAAATTAAATTTAATATTTAAATTAAAATGATAATATTTAATTAGATTTAGTTAATTTAGATTTAAATTAATATTTATTAGATTTAATATTAGTGACGATGGCAGCGGTGGCAGCTCCATAGTCTTTGGTAAATACCGTTTCCTATTTTTTAAATTTTAAATTTTTAAAATTTTAAATTAAGATTTATTAGATTTAGTTTAATTAATAATATTTATTGATCTGGGCCAGTCTAATTGGGTTTGAGCCAATCTTGGGCTTAGATCCAGGTTGGGCTCGGGCCTTTTCTTTTAAAAGATTCTTAGGCCTAGGTCCTGTCCGAACCTCGAAAAAAATTTTCGAACCAGGTTTAGGTAGGGATGTGGCCCGACCCAACACAACTCATTTCTAGCCCTATTGGTAATGCTATTCGGTACTTCAAAATCCTGAGGATGGGATTTGCCTGGATGCCCTACTAGGGTGATAGCGTGGCCTAGTCATCAGGTATGCCCTAAGTCCTGACCGTCTCTATTTGCAATGATGTCCTTTACTTAGAAATCTAGTATTTTAAAAAATTTAAAAGTATTACGTTGCATATAATGATAGATTCATCTTTTGATTAATGTACGTATTTTATGGCATCTGTATATTTATATATTTTTATATAGATCAAAAAATTTTATATATTAGTCAATTGACTATCTAATTTGGATAGTTTAGAAATTATAATTAATTCTATAGGTAATTACAGTAATCAAATGGTATGTTAAGGATTCAAAAAAAATTTCAGACAGTATTTTTCTTTAGTTCTCCTCATATATCTTCAGCCGTGAGAAGAGAACTAAGAAAAAATATTGTCAAAATTTTTTTCGATCCTTATTACATATCATTTGATTACTGTAATTAATCTATATAATTAACATAATTTTTGAATGGGATAGGACCTTCTATACGTATTAGTTGATGATAAGATGTATTTATTATGTAAGTCATTTTAAATGATAAAATATTTGATAAGTATTTTATCTTATATTTGTATATGCAAAATTCTTAGATAGTGTGTCAGGGATCGTAGTGGGATGGACCGTCAAATAGTCGATGGGGTGATTTTTGCTGAATATAAGAAGGATGTCAAGTACTTCTGTGATTATGCTTTTGGGAATGCTGCACTCTTAGTTCAAGAATGGGCTTGTTGTCCTTATAAGAGATGCATCAATAGAGAAATGCTTGATAGGGATACAATAATTGCTTATTTATATAGGAGCAAATTTATGTCAAATTATAAGTATTGGTACCTGCATGGGAAGACGTGAGAGATAATTGTAAGGGTTAAAAGTCATAAGCAGGATAGGGACACAAACAAAATGGTAGACATGGTTATAGATGTCGCTAGTCCTGAATTTGACTAGGATATGGAGGACAATCCAGAAGTTGGTAATGGTGATTTCTATCGTATACTAAAAGATACTGATGAACCACTATGATCAGAATGTGAAATACACACTGTATTATCAACTGTGTCAGAGTTATTAAATTTGAAGGCCGAGTTTAATATGATGGTCAATTGTTATGATAGGACCGTAGTAATAATAAAGAAGATGCTATCAAAGGATGAGAAGTTTGTTGGGAGCTTCTATGCTTCAAAGAAAATAGTGAAATGGTTAGATATGAGATATGAAAAGATAGATGCATGCCATAATGATTGCATACTTTTCTACAAGGAGGACCAACTGAAAAGTACATATGACATATATGGTGAAGGTCGATTTAAGCAGAGACAAGAGGGTAGAAATCAGAAGGATATATCATATAAGGTTCTTCAATACCTTTCCCTCACTCTTAGGCTTCGGAGGCTCTACTTGTTTAAGAGTATTGTCGGACAAATAAGATAGCACAAAGAAGAGATTCGTAAGCACACTATTATGATGAGTCATTCGTCAGATAGTGAGGCATGAAAGAAATTTGATGCTTGCCATCTTTTATTTACTCAAGAATCATATAATATCTGACTAGGTCTATCTACGGATGGATTTACACCATTCAGTCATGCAGCAGTCTTTTATTCATGTTGGCCAGTCTTTATTACTCCATACAATCTGCTGCCTGGGATGTGCATGAAAGAACGTAATATTTTTCTTACATTAGTTATTTCTGGATCACGACACCTTGGTAGAAGCATTGATGTATATTTAAGGCCTCTTATTGATGAGCTGAAATTCTTATGGTCCGATGGCATACGTACATTTGATGTATCGAAGAAGAAGAATTTTATAATGAAGGCTTCATTGATATGGATCATTAGTGATTTTTCTGCTTATGGGATACTGTCAGGATGGAGTACTAATGGAAAGCTAGCATATCCCTATTGCATGAAGAATATAAAATCATTTCAATTTGAGTATGGTCGTAAGCCCTACTAGTTTGATTATCATTATCAATTTCTTTCGAAACATCATCCTTTTTGAGAGCAGCAGGATAGTTTCAGGAGGGATAAGATAGAGAAGGATAAGACACCACTATGATTTAGTGGCATGAAAGTATTTTAGAGGGTATCTCAAGTGGATGAAGTCCAATTTAGCAAGCTATTTAACAAGCAGAATCCTCGAAGATTCGATAGAACTCATAATTGGGTGAAGCATCGTATTTTTTGGAAATTATTGTACTGGTCTATCAATTTGATCCGTCATAATCTTGACATTATGTATATTGAGAAGAATATCTTCAATAATATTTTTTACACTATTATGAATGTCAAGGGCAAGATGAAAGACAACCCTAAGGCCCTAGTGGATATGAAGAACATATGCAAGCATCCTCTATTAGAGCTGGTTGAGGTGTCTTCGAGAAAATTTTTGAAGCCAAAAGTATCTTACATCTTAACGTGGGAGCAGTTGAAGGATGTATGTGAATGGTGCAAAAATCTTAAATTTTTAGATGGTTATGCAAGTAATCTAGCTCAGTGCATCAATATCAAAGATTGCAGATTGTATGAGCTAAAGAGCCATGACTGCCATATCTTCATGCAACGATTACTCCCATTGGCTTGATGTGATCTCCTTCTCAATCCTATATAGAATTTTTTAATCAAGCTTAGTCTTTTCTTCAGAGATATTTGTGCTTCCAAATTATTTGCCCACCACATCTCCAGTCTTGAGACTAGCATTGTAGAGACTATATTTAAGTTGGAGAAGATATGTTCTTCTAATTTTTTTGACTCTATGAAGCATCTCGTGATTCATTTGGTATATAAAGTTAGGGTCGGGGGACCAATCAGTACAGATGGATGTATCCATTTGAAAGATACATGCACAGTCTCAAGAAGAAGGTGAAAAACAAGGTCAGAGTCGAAGATTCTATTATGAAGGCTTACATAATTGAAAAAAATTTTAATTTCAGCCGACACTGCTTTAATCCCAGTGTGCAGATAAAGCTGACTCAAGTGGATCGACATGATGATGGTGGTGAGGGATTAGAGGTAGAGATCTCAATATTTGTCTGTCTTGCTCGTGAATTTGGACATGAGGTTTGTCGGATATTGACTGATACTAAACTTTGATAGGCAGAGATATATATTTTGCTAAACTATATGGACGTCGATCCATATATTGAGTAAGAATCCATCATAATCTTAACTCTTTAATAACTTATCATCCTATACTTATCTTATGCATGTCTAAGCAATATGATGAGATGCTGAGATGGAACAATCCGATGATAAGCGAGGAACAAATTTTCACTCAGTGCTCATAGAATTTGCAGATTGGTTCCATCAAATGGTCAGCAATTATTATCATTTTATTTATTTTAATTTTTTCTAATTTTTTCCTTTTGTTGATTTTCAGGATGATATGCATGCAAAAGTTTTTTGATTACCCTAATCACAGTAGAAGCAGATATAAAAATAATTTTTACATCTAAACATGTAGATTCAAAATCTAAATCACACCTAGGATCATCTAACATGCATAAATAAATTTAAGACATAGATCTGAAATTAAAAAATAGGAAAGAAAAATTATACTTGAACCTTTTCCCTTTCCTTCCTCAGATTGAATTCTGCAGATGTCTAGGGTTCGCATCTGAGCCATGCAAGTATCCGACCTCTGCTGGTATCCATACAGAGATGATCCTGATCAAAACTATGAAGCCACTAGTATGCTAGCATCCTTGCAGACTTCATTCCTCGACTTAGATCAGGATCCTTTTTCTTATATTACTTGAAGCAGCCCTGTTGTTGGATCCTTGGGATTGATATCAATCACCAAGAAAAATCAAGAACCCCTTCTTGATTTTTTTTTCCCTCTAAAGCCTCTCTCAGATCTGATCTAGAGGTGGAAGAACCAGGCACGGAAGGGAGGAAACAAGAGGGTGGCGTGGAGGAGGAAGGAGGGAGGTGCGGCACTTAGGAAGGATACTTCTCTTGTGCGATGCCAACCCTCTCTCCTTTCTATTTTTTTTGTCACCCAAACCAAAGGTAGTTTCTATGCCAAAAACCAACTCTAATTAGATTAGAATTGGTTTGAATTAGTTAGACTCTATCCCTATTGAGATAGGTGTCCTAACTAATCAAGAAACCAAGTGGCAACTCCTCCCTATCCTTTCACGTGCGCAACCAAAGAATTAGCGAGAAAAATCACCGAGCACCCTTCTTCCTAGTCGGCCAAGTGGAGAGAGAAGCCCAAGCACAAGTGGGCTAGGTGGTTAGATTCAATTGGGTTCAATCTGGGTTCAAATTGAGTGCAATTTGAGTCCGATTCGAATCAAATTTGAAAGGCTGTCAAACCTGATCCAATCAGGATTGAAATCCAAATCTAATTTTGATAATTAAATCCAACTAGCCTTAAATTAAATCATATTCAATTAAATTAAATATGATTTAAATTAATTAAGATTTGATCTATAATTTAATCAATCTCAATTAAATTGCAATACTTGCAATTAAGATCCTTTGCTAACAATTACTAATTGCTACATCTGTAATACTTACAAATTAGCAGTTTTCAACTTCAAACCATCAATCTAATTGATAATTTAAATATGATTCAAACTATTGATCAAGTCAACCTCTTTTTGTGTGTGACCCTTCAGGTTCTATTCTGTTTAATAGTGAGACATACCGTGATCTCCATCAAATATCATTAAAATTTTTTTCGATGGGCTGAAATAATTCCAACTCAATATATCAGTGATGCTTAGTAGCATGTAGTGGTAATCCAGCAAAATAAAAAAATAAACCCCTAGGTGCAGTCATCATGTGATATAGTCCTTCTAGCGTGAGTCTCGACTAGATGGAGGTCATGAAGAACTTATCAAATCGCATCGTCAGTCATATACTAGATTGGCTTGATTTGAGTTTATTTGTGAATTCTATGAAAACTCTTTTTTAATATTTACACTTGTTATGACCAGAGACTTCCTGAACTCAGTCTCGTCAATTGCATAGGACTACTCTGTTTCTACCAAGATCGATGGGTTCTTTTTAGGTGCATCTTAAAACAGCAAATCTGAACCTACTGTAGCCAATATACACAACAAGAATATGAATGACTAGAGATCAAAAGAATGTGCAGTCAAACTAAGTAGCCTCACTACGAATAGCCAATATACTACAGGTCAAAGGACTACTCACACCACTGCAACATCGAGAAAATTACTAATGAGTGAGTAGACATCTAAGTGATTTTTCATGTTGGTCATGCTCAATGCATGTTGTTCTCTAACAATCATTTGCACTCTCACCCCAGTATCTACTACAAGAAAAGTGAGTTTTTGCGAGGAATTTATTTACGATAAAAATATTTTCATCGCTAATAAGTCTATTTATGATAAAAATTTATTTTCATCGCTAATAATGAAATATTTATGATGAAAATTATTTTTCATTGTAAATAGCTCCATATTTATAATGAATTTTTTTTTTATCATAAATATCTATTATTTATGATGAAAATAATCATCATAAATAATAAAATATTTATTTTAATTTTATATTTTCAAATATTCATGATAAAAATATTTTTATCATAAATAATTTTAGTATTTATGATGAAAACTAATTTTCTATCACAAATACATGCTATTTATGATGAAAAACTTTTATCACTAATATTTAAAAAAAATAAAAAATTTTAAAAATTCAAAAATTATATATTATTTATGATGAAAAGATTACATCGTAAATAATGAGTATTAACGATAAAAACTAATCTTTCATCATAAATACTGAATTATTTATGATGAACAATTTTCATCGCTAAAATTTAAAAGAAAATAAAAAATTTTAAAAATTTAAAAATTATAAATTATTTATGATAAAGATATTACATCATAAATACTTAAGTATTTATGATGAAAAAAGATTTTTCATCATAAATATCAAATTATTTATGATAAAAATATTTCATCATTAATATATGAAAAAATCAATACATATTAAAAATTTAAAAACTATAGATTATTAGTGACTAAAATATTACATCATAAAAATATGATTATTTATGATACAAAAGTATTTTTTTATCGCCAATACTTTCATATTTACGATGAACAGTTTGCGTCGCTAATAATTCAAAAAAACTAAAAATTTTAAAAATTTAAAAATTTAAAAAATATAAATTATTTATGATGAAAAGTTACATCGTAAATAATCCTTTATTTGTGATGGAATTCTAATTTTCTGTCACAAAATATGCAATGATTTACGATGAATATTTTTCGTCACTAATATATGAAAAAAATAAAAAATTTTAAAAATTCAAAAACATGACTATTAGTGATGAAAAAATTTTCATCATAAATAATTAATGTATTTATGATGAATAAAATTGTTTTGTTGCTAATACTCAAGTTTTTATGATGAAAAATTTACGTCGCTAATATTTAAAAAAAATTTAAAAATTTAAGAATAATTGATTAGTTACGATGAAAATATTATATCATAAATAATACTTATTTGTGACATAAATTCGATTTTCATCACAAATACTCATCTATTTACGATGAAAATTTTCGTCGCTAATATTTTTAAAAATAAAAATTATTAAAAATTTAAAATTTTTGAATTAGTAGCGATAATTTTTTTTTTTTATCATAAATAGTTAATTATTTGAGATAAAAATGTTATAAATTCTTCTTTATAACACAACAAGATGTTACTACCAGCTTTTCTATACTCCTAATCTTACTCTTTTTATTCATATGCTAGCTAGAACCTAATTTTTATTTTGTTTTTTCCCCTCTTTTTCTTACTGTACTTTGTCCATATCCTCTTTGGAGCTGTACTTTTCTTTTCAACTCTACTTTCTTTTGATCAACTTGCCAGTTTTTGTTTCGAAACTAGCATTGTTTAATTTAATAAGTTCTGATGAAGCTCTTGTGCTTTGTTGAATAGATTAGGTTGGTTTGGTAGGCAAGGTTTCTATTGTTGGTCTATGTACGGTACCATATTGATTCACAAAAATGGTTCATTTTTCTCTAAACTAATGTCATACTATGTTAATCTGAGTTCGAGTCAAAAGATGTTGCTCGGTATCGATGCTAGGCAAATTAATCATGGGATCTACTATTATAGTACATACCATATATCACTACTTCCATATCTTAAGTGTAGAAGTGGGTCTATAGTTTAGCTGAATCACCTTCTTGTCAATTCTTGCAGCTAGAATTATTTTTGTATTTTGATTTTTGGGATGCCAAAATCCGGCTATCTTTATTTGTGCACATTATTATATCTATAAAATTCAACATATAGCCCACATGTATTTTTCTTTCCTGCCCACTGGAAGTCTTTTTCATCATTTTCTTGGGCTTATTTTTCAAATAATTTCTCATAAGTTATATCCTCAGCAATGCAATGAACATGGCACACATGATTGTTTCGAGTGGAAAGAGTATTTAATGTCATAATCTGCTCCTTGACTAGTTCGATGTAAACCAAGTAGTAATATTCACAATGCCCCTCTAGTAGAATCTATTATGGCTTCAATGGGTGCTTCGACCATTATTATGAGCTAAGGGGGTGTTTGACATATAAAAATTAGGGAGGGGGTACGTGCTAGTGGTGTTTGAAATATAAAAAATTAGGGGCCATAAGAAGCAAAGCTTGGAACACCCAGATCGTCCCTCATAACAACCCTATTTATCTTTAGACTAAGATCCCTATCCTCAACCTATCCTCCAAAAATAATATTGAAGCCTTAAAGACCATCCAATTGCTGAAGGAAAATTTTAGAATATGTACATATATATATATATATATATATATATATATGTATATGTATGTATGTATGTATATATATAGTAAAATAATGTCTATTCTAATTTTTTTTGTGAAAAGTAATTAGCGATGAAAATTAAATTTTATTGCTAATAAGATAATTAATGATAAAATATTTTATTTTTGTCATAAATTTTTTGAAAAATTGGAGTAAATTTTTTTCAAAAATTATTAGTGATGAAAATATTTTTCATCGCTAATAACCTAATTATCGATGCATTGCTTTTCATTGCAAATAATTCTTTTTGATGGAAAAATTTTTTTAGCAAAAAAATATGATAAATATTTTTTTTGATGGAAATTATTAGTGATGAAAATTTTTTCCATAGTTAATAGGCTTATTAATGATAAAATTTTTTATTTCATCACAAATAATATTTTTGATTCAAATTTTTTTATCGGAGAATTTTTTCTGAATTATTAGCGATAAAAATTGATTATTAGTGATGAAAATTTTTGTCGCTAATAGTTCGCGTCCCATCAAGTCTCTTCGCGAAACCCATTTTCTTCCCCTCTCTCCATCCTGTTTCGTGCGAAACCTGTTCCCCCCTCTCCCCACTGCTGCGTCTGCCGCCGTCCGCATCCACCCGTTGTTCATCACTGCAGGTAAGGATTCATTTTTTTTTTATGTTTTCTCGAGCCATCGGGGGCTCGACGGGGATGGGGCCAGGCCAACGGTGACTGTGATCGAGCCGGCGGTAAGGATTTTTTTTTCTGTATTTTCTCAGGCCACGGAGGGGCCGATAGGGATGGGGTCAGGCCGGTGGCGACTATGATTTGGCCGGTGGGGATGGGGTCTGGGGTCGGGGAGGGTGTCGGCAGCGGGAAGGGAGGAAGGGAAGAGAGAAAGGAGGGTGGAAAAAGAAAAAAAGAAAAGAAAAGAAAGGAAAAAAGAAAGAAAAAAAGAGAAAAAAAGAAAAAAAAGAAAAAAAAAAGAAAAGAGTAGACCAGGCCGGGGAGGGGACGGCCGACGGTCGGTGGAGATGGGGTCGAGGAGGGTGTCGGCTGGTGGAGATGGGGTCGGGGAGGGGGCGATTGAGGGAGATGGGACTGGGGAGGGTGTTAGCCGGTGGAGACTGGGCCGGAGAGGGGGCGGTCAGCAGTTAGGGGAGACGAGGCCGGTGAGGGGGTCTGTCGGCGTCGAAGGAGACGGGGCCGGGGACAAGGCTGCTGGTTGTCGGGAGAGATGGGATCGGAGAGGGTGTCAGCCGGCGGAGATGGGGCCGGGGAGGGGGCGACCGAGGGAGATGAGGTTGGGGAGGGTGTCGGCCGATAGAGACGGGGCTGGGGAGGGGGCGGTCGGGGCTGGGGAGGGTGTCGACCGACGGAGACGGGGCCGAAAAAATTATTTGATTAATTATTTGATTAATTATATTTGTTGCATAAATTTTTTTAGTGTTATTATTGAAAATATTTAATTATTTGATTAATTTTCTTTTCACTAATGCAATACACATTATTGTTACTTATTATAATTTAATTATTTTATATACTATTTTGTATGCTTTTATTTGTTATAATTAAATATAAAAAGTATTTCTACTTTAGAAAAAACTCTATTGAAATTTTTGATGAAAAAAATTTAAAACGGAGTTATTCTTTTTTGATAAATTAAAAATCCATCTTTGAATGTATGTTCAGAGATGGTAGTTAAATTATATTGAGCCATAGATTCTCATTCAAGAGTCGATCTTCATCGAAATCGACTCTTGGATGTCCCATATTTGGACTTTTTGAAAAAGTAATAATCTTATTGTTGTTAATAGTTGATATTTTATTTTATTATGTGGTATTCAGTAGTTATCTGTCTATTGTTCTTCGGGTATATGGTGGATAGAGTGCATAGGCATCATATTCACATCATATACTTGGAGAACCATGGAGAGATGCTATCAAAATTTTCATTAAAATAAGATGAAATATTCACTAATAACAATAATAAGATTATTACTTTTTTGAAAGAGATAGGGCCATACCTGTTAGTAATGATTTGAAATAGATAGGATCATATATTTTTACTTTATTAAATTGATGGAAGGATATTTTTTGTGCTATTATTCAGTCTGTGTTTTTTAATATGTGTTGTTTTGTATAAAGTGATTCATGTCTGGATTTGGATCGAGATTTTGGCCGAAATTCGGATTGCGATTCAGTCCGAAGTTTGGATCGGGATCCAGAATACTACTGAATCTTTTTTTGGTTGTTAATGATTTTATGTTTGTTGTTAGATGGCTATCAACAAAAATTAGATAAATGCTAAAGATATTTTTTTGCCTGAATATCAAAAAAAAAATTGAGATTTTATTGAGTTAAGGTTGACAATGCTAGTCGAATAAAGTGTCCATGCAAGAGATGTGTCAATATGATATATCATCACATAATACTTGTTGAGGAGCATCTGCTACATTATGGTATGGATAAGAAGTATACTTGTTGGATATGGCATGGAAAGGGTGATCTGAATAAAGTAGTGCGCGATGATGATGATATTGAAGATGATAGTGATCTGCTGGACCTGTCGAATATAGTGGTATAAGAGAATTATTAGATAATTTACATCAATATACTTGTTTAAATGTACGCATGAGTACTACTGTATCTGAAAGTAATTCTGATCATGAACATAATATTCGACTTGAGATAGAAGGGACTTCTGAACAGTTTGCAAAGCTTGTAAGAGATACACGAGAGCCACTCTATCTAAATTATACAAAGTTTTTCAAGTTATAATTTTTGATAAAATTACTTCATATTAAAATCGTAAATCGATGGAGTCAGAAGTCATTTGATCAAATTTTGATATTGATTAAAGCAGCTCTTCCCGATGGAGAGAGACTTTTGAAATCATATTCTGAAGCAAAAATATACATGCAAAAATTGGGACTTGGCTATATTCTTATACATACCTACAAAAATGACTGTATATTATTTTATAAGAATAACGAACAGGTAACTGAATGTTCAAAGTACAGTGAGCCTAGATACAAAATCAATAATAGAAAAATAAAGAAGATACCTCAAAAGATTTTGAGATATTTTTCATTGATTTCAAGACTTCAAAGGTTGTATATGTCCACAAAGATAGCTGAAGAAATAAGATGGTATTATAAGCAGCGGGTTTTGGAGGAGAACATACTTAGCCATCTGACGGACTCTTTAGTGTGGAAAGACTTCGATGCAAAGCATCCATACTTTACGAGTGACCCACGCAATATCTGACTTGGTCTAGTGACAGATGGATTTAATCCCTTTAGCAATCTGAGTACCTCTTACAGCATGTGGCCTGTGATGCTAGTTGTATATAATGTGTCACTTTGAAAGTGCATAAAAAAATTATTTATTTTTATGTCACTATTGATTTTAGATCCGAAAGCATCAGGTAATAAAATTGATGTATATCTATGACTTTTAATCGATGATCTGAAGGAGCTATAAGAAAATGGGGTACAGACATATGATTCTGTGAGTCGAAGTAATTTTAAATTGCATGCTTCGATTCTATAGATCATAAATAATTTTTCTGCATATAAAAATTTATCTGGCTGGAGCACCAAAGGATATCTTGCATGTCCAATATACAATAGGGATGCATCCTCCTTACATTTAAAGCATGGATGAAAAATATATTTCATGGGTCATTAGCGGTTTCTGCTTAGTAATCATTCTTGGAGGACCCGTTATAATCAATATTTTGATGGTAAGTCTGACCGACGTCTGTCACCTAAGGAGTTAAGTGGAGCAAAAATTTTAGAACAACTTGAACTCATTAAAAATATCCAATTTGAAAAAATATCGAGTACTCATAAGCGGAAGTGTACTGAAGCTGAGCTGAATTGGACGAAGTGAAGCATCTTTTTCGAACTACTGTATTGGAAGCAGCTACTAATTCGTTATAATCTGGATGTAATGCACATTGAAAAAAATATTTATGATAATATCATCAATACTGTATTGAACATCTCAGAAAAAATAAAAGATGGTACAAAAGCTCTTCTTGATTTATAAGAAATGAGAATCCGATCGGAGTTGTAGTTAGTTCATCGAGGTGAGAGATTTTTTATGCCACCTGCATGTTATTCGCTGTTTGATGAGAAAAAGAAGAATTTCTGTGGATGGTTTAAAATCGTAAAGTTTCTTGATGCATACACTTCAAACGTATCGCGGTGTGTTGGGAACAACAACGGTAATATCTCTGGCATGAAAAGTCATAACTCCCATATGATGATGCAATGTTTGCTTCTTGTGGTCATGCGTGGCTATTTGGGTGGTGATGTTCAAACTGTATTGATTGAGCTGGGAGTATTCTTCTAAGAATTGTGTTGCCGAAAATTGAAGATTAACTTACTTGAGAGATCTGAGAAGAATATCGTACTCATTCTTTGTAAGTTAGAAAAAAAATTTTCACCATTATTTTTTGATGTTATGGTGCATCTGACTGTTCATCTTCTAAAAGAAGCTCTTTTGGTCGGATCAAAATATTATCGATAGATGTATCCTATTGAAAGGTAAAAAAATTATACACACTTTGTTATATCAATTATAAGATATAAATATATTTTTAAAATTTAATTTTTTTTTTCATTTGCATATTCTTATGTATCTTAAAAAGGTATATGCACAATAAAGCAAGGCCTGAAGGATCTATAGTGGAGGTATATGTAGCTACAGAGTATGTCACATTCTGCTTGATGTATCTTGATGATATCAAAATCAGATTCAATCATACAGATCGTAATGCAGACCGTGAATGGGGTGATAATGAACCAACATTGTCTATATTTAAACAAATGGTTCGACCTATTAGTGCAAGGAGATTGAATTTATGGATGTGAATGAGCTATTAAAGGTATACTTTTACATTCTAAATAATTGTAAAAAAATTAAAGATTTTATTGAGTAAGTACCATCTTAACATACTGCTTAATGTTTGAAATAAATTTTTTATGTCGATGTAAAATTAAAAATCATAACTTATTGCAGTGAGCACAAGAGTATACTATGTAGAAAGAATAATACGGATGCTGATGATCGACATAGAAAGAAATTTATAAAATAATTTAGTGATCTTATAAGTTGCATTAGTAATACATTATTTATTTAATTATAAATAATATTATTTGAACCAATATAATTTTTTATGTTATGGTGTAGATGAAACATAAGTATTTCAATAAAAAAGTGGGTGCGACCGATCCAAAGATTAATCACTATGCATCCTGTATCATTGGAGAAATGAGATTTCATATAAGGGAGCTTGAGATGCAACGATGGATCCAGAATAGTGAAATTGCTATAATAGGATATGATGGAGAAGAAGAGATTGAATATTATGGTGTATTGGTACATATCATAGAACTGAAGTATGGGTCCAGTAATTTTGTATTCTTGTTTCAGTGTGAATGGTGGGATATTAGTAATAAAAAGATCGATATTCATATCGATTCATAGTTTATCAGTGTAGATTTTGCATGAACATGGTACCAGAATGAGCCGTATATATTAGCAACTCAAGCGAAACAAGAAATATATCTGAAAGATCTAAAGTATCGAGGTAATTGACATGTTGTACAAAAAATAACATCTAGAGGTGTATATGACATACCAACCCAATTAGAGATAGACAAAAATTTGGATTTACATGAAGAGGAAGCTTTTCAGTAAAAAGAACAAATATTAGCCGAGCTTTTTGTTGATGAAGAACTTGTAACGGCACCTTTGAATAGGATTGATTTGCCGTCCAACAAAGTTGAAGTTGATTTTGTATTTAATTTTGATGAGTCAGAAGGCGACGATTAGTTGATAAATGATGATGAGATAGAAGACGACACATATATCGATTATTGTGATTCGGAGGAGAATCTACACATCGAGAAATATACGAATATTGATGAGTAGATCTATATTCTTCGTTCAATCTTCTCTTGCAATAATGGAATATGATATAATTATATTTATTAGAATGTAATTTATTTTTTATAATTATTCAATATTATATTTATTTATATGTCAATTATTACAGATATGGCATCAGGAGACAGACGACAACGTTCGCGTTCACAGTCTATCCCGGAGGTTGAGGTGTCTTCACCGATCTTCGTTGCCACACCAGCTCCATTGTCAGAGGATCCTGCACTGGCAGATCCTAGTAAGGTGGGTCCTAGTGAGGTGGATCCGAGCGAGATGGGTCCAAGTGGTATTATTATATTTTTTTTTATATAATAAAAATTAATTTTTTTATTTGGATAGCTATTATACTAATGATTTATTTATTATTATTTTAGGCTAATCTTCATCGATAGTGAGGCGAGAGCGAGGTCCATTGAAAAATGTCACTCTAGAGCGTTGGAGGTGCGAGCACCCGGGACAGTATCTCCACATCGAGATACCAGCCGGCTACACCATACCAATTAGGGGATGGTGCGAGCCATGACAGACTGAGCTGGATATCATATGCCGTAGCTATGCCCCTGTGATGCTCTTTGATTGGTGTCATATTCTACCGACTCAAAGAGAGATTTTCTATATCCACTTACAGGTAAAATAAATTATATTGTGAATATTTAATTTGCATAGTATTCTTCTAATATTTATTATTGGCAGGGTATATTCGACATCATTGATTTTGAGAAGGATCGTGTGAGGTGAGCCATGGACACTCATTTATCGTTGCATGTCAAGGATTATTGCCATCACATGCATCTGCATTGGTACCATATGGTGCAGGATCATGGAGAGGAGGCAGCACGACAGCAGCTCTATGACATCATCACTATAGATGACTGGACTGTCATATGCTAGCATTACGAGGATCCGACATATCAAGTTACACATCCAAACTTCTTCTTTTTTTAGAGTTTAATGATTGAATCATTTATTCTTAAATTAAATTTGTTATCTACTAATTTGACTGATAATTGTACAGAGAAGATATGCCCATAATGCTGCGAATCAGACGAGACAGACCGCACCGTATTGTGGGGGTTCGAGGTCATTCGCTCGTCACATGAAGCACATAGTTGGTAATTTTTAATTAGCATATAATATTCTAGTTATTTAAATTTTTTTTAATTAATTCTCAAATTACAGAGAGATGCTGAGAGTGGTGAGCTTTCTAGTAGGATCGATATCTACCAGTGAACCCACCAGCGACGATCAGGAGAGTGGACGATGGAGAGTCAGGAGCTCTTTGTAAGTTTCTTTAATTATTTTTTTATTTATAATCTAATTTTTATTATAAAATTAAAATAGCTATAACTTTAATTTTTAGGACCGTATGACAGATATGAGATCCCAGCCTACCCCTAATGGTTCGACCGCACCCACAGATGATGAGATCTGTGATCAGGTGCTTGGTATGAGATCCTATTATGTTAGGAGTTTAGGGTATGGGATTACTACTTCCTCATCCTTATGCTCATCTAGGACTGACATCCATTTTGCACGTGAGGCTCGACTGATGGAGATGCAAAGGTAGGCTGCTGAAGATCGATAGCAAGCTGTCATGGATTGACAGTAGGTTGAGCAGCGAGCTCAGAAATTGACTGCACACGTCGATCAGTATCAATAGCTCCAGATCCAGATGATGGAGTGGATGGTGCAGATGGAGCAGACAATACAGCTGATGAGACAGCAGCAGGCCAGTTTGAGCTCTTTCGAGCGCTCTTCTTCCCCAGCTCGTTCTTTAGATGCTGACACTTGATGACTTCTTCATGTATTTTTTATTTTTATTTTAAATTTTTATAAATTTAATTTAATATAATAAAATAATAAAATTTATTTATCAATTTATTGTATAAATTTTTTATTTTAATTTTTTTAATTTATAAAAAATATTATAGTTATAAATTAAAAATATATATTCATAAATTATTTTTTTAAAAAATATGTTTAAATTATTAGCGATGAAATTATTTTTAATGAAATATTCATCATCAAAAATATTTTAGTACAATAATTTATTTTTTTAATAAATATAAAATTATTAAAATTTTATATATAATTAATAGTGATGAAAAGTTATTTATCGTAAATAATTATTAGCGATAAAAATTTTCATAAAAAATTATCATATTTATGATGTAAGTTTTCTATCATTAATATTATTTAAATTTAATTTTTAAAAAATTATTATTAAATTAATAATGATAAAAAAATTTTATTATAAAAAAAGTTATTTACGATGCAAATGTTTCATCGCTAAAAGTTTTTAAATATTTCATTTCAAAAAAAATAATTAAATTAATAGCGATGAAATTTTTTTTATCATTATTAATTTTTTATTTATTAGTGATGTTATAATTCATCGTAAATATTTTTTTATGATTAAAATATTTCATCAAAAATTTTTAATGATAAAAATTATTCATCATAAATAAGAATTATTAGCGATGAAATATTTTTTCATCATAAAATATTATCAACGACGTGATTATTTATGATGAATAATTAGTGATAAAAATTTTATTACTGATAACTATTAGCAATAAAAATTGATTATTAGTGATGAAAAATTTTTATCGCTAATAACCTATTTTGTTGTAGTGATCCTCACATTATAGACTCGAGACTCATCTATTCGAAAGAGAGATGATCCGTGCACTGATCTAACTGGATCGATCACTATCCTTTGTGATGATCTTTCGATCGAGAGTATTCAAAAATTAACTACTAATAATATATGTCTCAAATTCTCAACCTTTTAAGAATATACAACATTATTTTTATTAATTTTTAAGATAAATCATGGACACATACAATATGAATGGTTATAAAAATTGTCCATCAAGTATAAAATATGTCTTAAAATTATGGTATGCATCAGTCAAGATTAACTTCTAGGATATACATCTAATAGTTTCTTACTTGCACTAAAGCCAATCTACTATATACCTAAGCCCTACTTTACAAGATAGGCTTCGATCTTTAGCTGGCTAAGTGACTTGGGTCCTACCACATCTTATATAGAGTCTATCTTTGCACCTCTATATATTTCTATGTGATGTGAGACCTAGGCTCCTTAGCTAGCACTATGGGGCCATTGTCTTTGTGGTACAGTGTTATGGTATCTAATAACAAGACATACAGTTTTGCAACTAATATAAGAATCAGAATGCATCCAGTACATCTACAACATATTCAACTTTTATTGGTTGGTTGCTTGGAACTCTTCTAACATATCGATTCAAAAATTACTCAAGAACACATCCTGATGTAGATATTCTACCATCAGCATTAGTATATCCTCCCACTCTCAGCTCTAACCCTTCACCAAAGATTAGGAATAAACTCTTAATGCTTCTCAAGTACTTAGGAATGTTTTCACAGTAATCCAATACTTCCAGCCTAAATTTGGCTGATATCTGCTCGTGACTCTCACAGTAAGAGATATATCAAATTGAGTACATAGCATGACATACACTTATGCCTAAGAGGATAGCAGACCCCTGTTGGAGATTTCTATGTTGAATCCTTTCAGCACCTCTTCTATGTGCTTTTCTGTGAAAATCTAAACATCCTTTTTAGATCTATATCTATAGATCATTATTCCCAAAATATAAGATGCTTGTCCTGGGTCTTTGATGAAAATTCTAGATGCAACCATATATTAACCGATATTAGCATGAGACACTCCCACTGACCTTCAGGTAAACATATGATTCTTCATCATTTTTGATGAAATCAAATAATTTGATCATATTATCGAAATGAGTATTCTCACTCTGAAATTCTTGCATAAATTCATAAATGGATCTTTGCAGTGTGATCTCCATCACAGGAAAGAAATTCATAGGCCACTTCATATAGATATCTTTCTGAGACATCCATTCAAGAGGGCTATCTACACATCAATTATTCAGAGTTGATGTCCAACATCGTCTCATCGTAGATTTTGGGATCATCTCTATATTTTCTATCTCCCATGAAAAATATTTTTTCTGAATCCTCTGAAGAATATCAAATATTTTTCAGAAGGATGGGAGATTCTATTAGATCTATGAGGTGGAGGAGGTACTATATATATTGGCTCATTAAAAATAAGTTCTTCAGATCCTATGACTCATTGCTCTTTAGAGATTATCTCTTCGAGCTTATCCTTCCACTGTCTTTATCTTGGATAAACTATTTTTCAAGAAGATGACATGATGGCTCACAATCACATTGTAATCTATTGGAAAGAGAAAGTAATATCTTAAACTGTTTAAGATCCACATAGAATGAGCTCTTATAGGTCTAGCCTTTAACTTTTCCTCCATGTCATATCTCATACAGTATGGTAGGAACATATTTAGAGAAAATCTTATTCAAATTTCAAAAAGCAAAGCATGTCCCTAAAGAAATAAAAATTAAATCAGTAATGTTCATGATAGTCTGGATCATATATTATATAGTGCCATTCCTCCTCTCAGATATCCCATTGAGCTGAGGTGTATAAGATTTAGTGCCATATATATATATACTTCAGATTTATCTGATCTCTAGATCTCTCAGATTAAATGGCATTCACTATTTGCCCAAATAAGTTCACAGATGCATCATCATGCACATGATAGAATGTTAGAAATTGTATCTCAAAGTCAATCATCAATTTGTTGATGGTTGTACTCATTTGTACTTGTATATAAATTATTCATATTTTCATCATAAATATTTATATCTTTAATATGAACTTCTGTATTGTGATAAAGTTCTTAGGACTAATTTAAATAGAAAAAATAGTCTTTAAATTTGTTCGCGATCAAATGATACGTTATTACTAGGACGATAATGATATCAAGTGTTGGCCGTTGTGTGCCATATAATTGGTTGTCCTCTTAACCATAAAATATAGAGATACTAGTATGGCATGCAGGTAGAATGTAGGAGTATATTCGCATCAATTATGACCAACTGCTGAGCACTCTGCTGTCAAGAGTAGCTCACAAAGGATATGAATATAAGTGCCCTCCGATTTGAGATCACCGTGATAACTTGCAAGCAATTCACTATACTTTGGTATCGAACTATCTAAATTTCTAATTCAATGATAGAAAGTTGCTGGATATAGTTAAGTACTTGTCAAGTCGGTATGTGAGTCAAGATGGAATTGATCGCTCCAAATAAATAAGAATTAATACATCAGTATATTTTAATTTAGTAAAATCTTGATCAAGATAATCTATGTGATGGATTTAGAAGGTTAAAATATAATGTGGTTGAATATTTTAGGATTGACAGTTAAATCCTAGGTCATCTTGAGCATTAGGATCAAAGGGATGAATTATACAGTAACCATATGCCAGTAGATTTTTGAATGTTGCTTCGCGATCATTCGACCTATCCGGATGTCAGGTCCCATTACTAGATGGTTACATCGATTAGTTTATGAAATTATTTTTGTACTACCGACTTAGGTTCGAACCTATGGGATCACACTTAAAAGAAGTAACTGTCTGATCATGTGGCTGATTGACGATTGAGAATTATTCTAGGTTATAATCATCAATTCGATTGATGGTTAGTCTTATGTAAAAGTTACAGTAAATTAATTTGCTAAGGATTAGTGAATTATAGGAGGATTGATGAGTAATTAGATTGCTAATTATCTCAATTAAATTGAGCAATGTGATTTAGTTCAAATCTGATTGAATTGGATTCAATTAGATTGACCTAATTACTAAGGGTGATTGATTTCTAATTTGATCAGGAATTGGGCTCGATCAAATTTTGATTTGATCAGGTTTAGAATCTACTTGGATTAGGTTCAAGTTATCTAATTGGACTAACCTAATTTGATTAAGGAGAAGACTTAATTGGATAGACCCTAAAGAGTCCAAATCAAGTTGGACTCCTCACTACCGCCGACCACCCTAGTCCGCCCCATATTCCTCATCACTAATATCATATTAGCATGAGGTTTTTCCATGGCAAAATAAGTTTTGTCACCCCCTCTACATGCCCCAAAAGATAGGATAATTTCTAATTTGAGTTGAATTCAAATTGGATTTGGATTTAACCTAAAACTGGACTCTTATTAAAGTTTGAATTTGATTCGAACTGGACCCTTATCTCTTCATCCACGCCATCTATAAAATCCCTTGATTTTGTGTGATGAAAAAAAAGTTGAGATCGGCATGAGCTAGGGTTTTTGGGTATGAGGCCTGGGGTTGGACGGCCACCTATTGGCGTGCGAGGATAGAGAAGTTTCTTCTCCTCTTGGATGAGCATCCTAGATCTATTCTAGGTTTTTGGGAGAGAGAAAACATAAGAGAGAGAGTTCTTCTCTTCTTCTTCCAATGCCACAAGTCCTTTTTGTTCTTCTTTAGATTTAGAGGAGTTTGAAACATCTGAAGACAAAAGATAGATCAACCACCTAGAGGTTTCTACGTGAACTAGCACTCCCATAGAAGCTGATCAGTGCGGTGCTTCGAGTTGATCACCTGTAAAGGTCGGACATCCTGTGTGACTATGAGCAACCAGCAAGATTATATTTTTTAGATGTAGAGATCTTCTACTTGTACAAAGTTATTAAGTTATGAACTCATACTTGATATACATAGGATGTATAGTGTAGGTTAGATCTATAGTTGCATGTATAATATGATCATGCATGCTGATTTTATTTTTCAAATCATGTACATGCATCATAACGTATCATAGATCCTAGAGTAGGCATTAAGATTAGATCTTAAGCATGTAGTAAAGATTAAATCATTTAATTTGATTTTTTACCACATAAAAAAAATTTTAAAATGCATACTATGCATCTGTCAGTTTTCCAACAGTAATACCAGAGCCTAAGTTCCATTATAGCATGAATATGTATGCATGTAGCATTAAAATTTGATTTTGATTGCAGCATGATCTGATTATGATAAGATATGACATAATTTAGATTAGATCTAAAATTTTTCATATGTGATATGATTATATTAGAAGCCTAGTAGCCAAGTAATTGGATTGAGTATTCTTGGCCGTCCGGTCATAGAAAAAAAATAGGATTTCATGACCCACTCCTCCCATTCTATGGGGATCTCTTATGGTGTGTAGGGTTGCTGCTTGTTTATAAAGATGAAATATAAAAAGTTTAAAACTTACATTTTTGTAAAATCCTAATTTTTGAAACCCTAGATTTTGGTTGTATGTGATACAAAATGAATAAAAAATAAATTATCTTATTTAAAGGATTAAAATTATTTTAATCAAGAGAAATAAAATCTAGAATCATAAAAAGTTTGGATATGATCTAAAAATTGGTTTATGATTGATTTTGTTTCAAATTGTGCAAAGTTTTTATGTGCTAAAAGTTTGAAAAACCTGCTGGCACGCAAACTGAGCCGACTCAATTTTGAACTGGGTCGACCCAGTCCCCTGGTGTAGTTGACTCAGTGCTGACTGAGCCAACCCCGTTCTTCGAGCCCAAGCAGTAACAATTACTATCCACCTACAGTTAGCCGACTAAGTATCAGACTTGATCGACCCACTATTGTTAGTCAGCTCAGTCTAGGACTAAATCAATCCAGTTTTTAGAGATGAAAATTTTGCATGAATTCGAGTAAAAAGTTTACAAAATTAAAATTATTTCAAAATTTAACCTAAACTCTTGTTAAATTCAGACTTAATTAAGAATTAAGTATGAAACTAATTAAATCTAGAATTGTGAATTAAAGATCTAATGACACTTTCATAAAATATGAGATGACATGGGTTAGCTTGATCAGGTTTTCTTAATTGGATTAGACCTAAGGTTAGAGTCAAATGGAACATGAACCAATTAGAGAAATTGATTAAATCTAATCAATAATTAAATTAGATTAAATCAAAATTTCTTTAAAATCATTACAATAGTTATAGTTGGTCAATGTCCATGTCTTTGATTCGACCAAGATGGACCTCAATTGTGACTCAATGGTCGAGCCCGAGTCTTTAGGCAAACCAAATTGCTTCTGATGAACCAATTGATGTCTAAGTTAAGTTTGACAGTCTTGATCGTTGGTCATTAATTGGGAGCTACTTGCATAGATTGTCTATGGTGAGTTAATGGCATATTCCTCCGACCGATCTCACTTACTTGGCTAATATAGTCAATCAACTTTTGATTCGATTGCTCATTAACTCGTGCTGAACCTATGCTATATAGGTTAATCAGTATGATTGATTTAGGTGCCAGGATTGGCTTGAATCTTATCTTCCATGATTTGACTTGGTGAAGTTAGTAGGAGGATTATGATTAGCTGGTCAAGTTCAATCTCCTCTTTTTTATAAGTCAACCAAATCCTCTAAATTATTAAATCTATAAAATGAGCTCATTATGGGGATGACTAGATCATAGCCTCCCATTAAGTTAGGTGATAATGGATCCATTAGTTAGATGATCATTGGATGGCCCAAAAGCTTAGTGCTCATCTACTATTGAAATTATCATCCATAATATAATGACTCAATCGAGTCTCTCTTATGGGTTATCAAGATGACCGATCAAAATCAGACCTGATCATTTGTTAGTTAGATTCTTAAGTATGATCATGTTAATGATTGAACCTAACCAGACTTTTCAGTGGAGGCCAAAGCCTACTGTTAGAAATCTGAGATAAAATTAATTACTAAAAATTATTTGATAAAATAATTAGTTAAAAACCTATCTAGAGATGTATATAGATGAGCCGACCAAAGTCGAGCTCATGTGCAGTTTGTACGGATTCTAGTACCCACTAAGAAATTAGAATAATTTCTTGAATTGGAGGTAGAGGCTCTCAATTCGTATAAAATAGTGAGAGAATCTTTAGACAAAGTCCTTATCTTTAGGCTTAATTAATTCATATACTAATTAGATTTTTAATTTTTCTTTTGTGTAGTTATAGCCGCCAACTTGTCACTCCGATCACTGTTAGATAGTGATAAATTGATGGGATCCAATTTTGATAGCTAGTATCAAAAACTGAAGATAGTCCTGGAGCATGAGCGAATCTTGTATGTGCTAATAGATCTAGCATTTGAGGAACCCACTCCTAACGCTCGTGGTGTGGTTCAAGACACTCACATGAAGTGGCTCAACGACCACATCATAGTGCGTTGTATTATGCGGGCGGCAATGAACGATAAGTTCAGCTGCATGTTCGAGGAAGCTCAGTCAGAAGATATGCTTAAGATGTTGAATAAGTCTTTTAGCACTTCCAACGATGTTGAGCAGCACAAGATTAGTTGTGCTGTTTTTAACATCTGGATAAGGGAGGAGGCATCAGTCATCGATCATGTATTATACATGATCGAATAGATTGAGTGTCTGAGCAAGCTCAACTTTTTCTTGCACGAACAGCTTGAAAAAGATGAGATATTGAATTTTGTATCAAAATCTTACTTATCATTTCTCAGTCATTATCGAATGATGAAGTCTATAGTCAACTACCATAATCTGTTGGGATTACTATAGACTTTTGAGAAGGATCACTAGCTCCACAAGGAGATGGTGAATATAGTGGGAGGATCTTCTTCGGATGGACGTCGTCCCTATAAGAAAAGAAAGAAGAAAAAAAAAAATAAAATGGTGCAAAGTGCTGGAGGTCAGACCAAGAAGTCCAAGTCCAAGTCCGACCAGAGTCAAGCAGAGTGCCTCTACTATAGGAAGCAGGATCATTGGAAGAATAATTATCCTCTATACATAGCTTCCTTTAATCCGAACAGACTGAAGAAAAAGAAGCAATTGGTTTTTGGACAAGATAATTATATGATAACACCTTGCAATTTTTTTATTTATGATATAATAATATGAATATTAGATATTGGTAGTCCTATTAATATTTACAATTCATTGTAACAACTTCAGGTCAGTAGGAGATTTGAAGACAGTAAGAGATTTTTGAACGTTGGAGATGGAAGATCAGTTTCAGTTTAAGCTTTAAGAATTATTAAACTTATATTCAATTCTCATATCATTGTTCTTAGTGATTGTTATTTTTGTCTAAGTTTCTTATTGAATGTAATTTCTATAGGCCTTTTGATCAAAAAAAATTATGAGATTTCAATAAAAAAAATTTTGTGATATCATTTTGAATGATATTACGTAATGTATAGACAATTAAATAATAAAATTTATGTTGTATCGTGGTCTAGTATAATGTACATGTCGAAAAAATATCCTAGGATAGATGATGTATCTGATGCCTATCTTTGGCATTATAGGCTAGGTCATATTAACAAGAGTAGGATGAATAGGTTAACACGAGAGGGGATTCTCAAAGATAATAATTATGAATCATTGCCAACCTGTGAGTTTTATTTATTTGAAAAGATGACCAAGTTATCTTTTACTGAAAATGATGAACGAATGAGCTAGTGATATTTTAGATCTTGTACATACTGATGTATATGGACCTATGAGCACAAGTGTCAGAGGTGGATATCACTACTTTATTATGTTCATAGACGACCTATCTAGATATGGATACGTCTACTTGATGAAATATAAGTCTGAATTATTTAAAATATTTAAACAGTTCCATAGTGAGATAAAGAAATAAACTGAAAAGAGTATTAAAACTCTTCGATCTGATCGAGGGGATAAATACCTTTTCGGTGAGTTTCTGACACATCTAGAAGAGAATGATATTTTCATGCAATAGACCCCTCCTGAAATATCACAGCATAATGGCATCTCGAAAAGGAGGAATTGAACCCTATTGGACATGGTTCAGTCCATGATGAGCTTTTCTAGTCTGTCAATTTTTTTTTGGGATATACATTCGAGTCGGCTTGCTATGTACTTAATAAGATTCTGAGTAAGTCTGCGAATAAAACATCATATGAGATATGGACTGTGAAGAAAAAATGAATAGTTCAAAATATATATTTTTAAAATTTTATCATGAAAATAAAAGATTAAATATTTTAATCTTTAAACATATCTTGGATCAGATCTAAACTATCAATTAAGGATTTATGATATAAAAAATTTACATATAAAAATTGATATAAAATAAAAAACTACATTGATCACATCGATGCCTTGAATCTGATCTAACCTTTATATCACATCGGTTGAGTTCAGAACTCATCACCTTTACATGGATTGATGACCTCCATTGTTGGTAGGCATGGTATGAAGCTCTCGCACAAAATTGATCCCTTCTTAAGGGTGGCATCCCATGGAAGATAAGGATAAGAAAAATATAGTTTCAGTTCAATTTCAAACGTTGGTTGATCCTTATCACCAATTCAAATCAAATTTGAATTAAATTTTAAATCAAACTTTATCCTCATCATATGAACTTAGAGAGAGGTTGACCAACATTAGAATGGTACAAAAAATCTTATGTAAAAATACTTTATGCATGGAGAAAGGTGATGGCATGAAGAGAAGAGTCCAACTCAATTTGGACTCTAGATTTTCATTAAAATTTAAACCCATTTGAAATCAAATTTAAATCAACTAATTTTTAATTTAAAAAGAATCAGATGTGGATGTGGAAAAGCTTTTGGGTATGAGAAAAATTTATATAAAAAAAAATTTCTCATGTGAAGAATAAGAGGGTGCAGAGAAAGGAGGCGTAAGGGATTTGAATTTGAATTTTTTTCTCATCCAATTAGATTCTTAACCCAACTAAATTAGGTTAGATCCAATTGAATCACTAACTCTAATCTAATTAGATAATAAATAGTCTTAATTAAATTTTAATCAAATCAAAAATTAATCAAGCTCAAGTCCTGATCAAATCAAGAATCAAACATCCTTAGCGATTAAATCATCTCATAACCTAATCAGGTCAAACCAAACTGAATCTAATTCAGTTAGATTTGATCCAAACCTCGATGCTCAGTCAAATTAAGCTAATTACCAAACTAATTATTAATCAATTCTCCTATAATTCATCAATAATTGGCGAATTGATTTATTTCAACTTGTGCACAGGGTTAATCATCAATCGAGTTGACTGTTTTATCCTAGAATAATTCTTAATCATCAATTAGCCATATGATCAGTCAGAAACTTTTTTTGAGTGTGACCCCATAGATTCAAATCTAAGCTAGCAGTATAGGGATAATCTTTCTATACCAATCAAAGTGACCATCTAACAATGATACCCGACGTCTGGATAGGTTGAAAGATTGTGAAGCATCATTCAAGAATCTATTGGCATATGGTTACCATATAATTCATCTCTTTGTCCCAAATGCTTAAGGTGACCTAAGGTTTAACTATCAATCTTGATATGGTCATCCATATTGTATGTCAATTTTTAAAATCTATCACATGGATAACCCCGATCGAGATTTTACTGAATTGAAATACACTGATACATTAACTCCTACTTATTTGAAGGGATCAATTTCATCTTGACTCACACACCGACTTCGCAAGTACTTGACTGTGCCCAAAAATCTTTCATCACTGAATTAAAAATTTATGTAGTCCAGCACCAAAGCATAGTGAGTTGCTCGCAAGTCACCGTGGTGATCTCAGATCGGAGGGACACTTATACCCATATCCTTCGCGAGCTATCCTTGACAGTAGAGTGCTCAGCAGTTGGTCACATTCAGTGAGATGTACTCCTACATCTCATTTGTATGCTATATCAGTGTCTCCACACTCCTTGGTTAAGAGGACAACCAACGTACATGGCACACAATGATCTATACTTGATATAGCTATCATCCTAATAATAGTATATCATTTGATCGTAAATTTAAGATTTAAGGACTAAACGATGTATCCTCCTATATTAAATCAAATAGTCCTAAGGACTTTATCACATAACAGGAGTTCAAAATAAGATGTACACAGTGATAAAAAAAATTAAATAATATTTATTAATTTAATAATTCATATATACTTACAATAATAAGAACAACCATCAACAGATTGACGATTGGCTTTGGGACACAATTCCCAACAGACTGGACATAAATCAGTACTCTCCTATCTTGGGGTTCGGAGGTGTCTGGCTTACGTCAGATGTTTAAAAATAGACAAACTCGAATCTAGGTCTGACAAGTGTATTTTCATAAGATATCCAAAAAAAATTAAGAAATATTACTTCTACCTTATTGATGAACAAAAAGTATTCGTCAGTAATAAAGCATATTTTTTTAAAAAAAAATTTCTTAATGAAAGAATTAGTACCTTTAAAGTCGAGCTTGATGAAGTTCGATGAGTAGAAGAATCGACATAATCTAGTGAACCTATAGAATCAGATTTGATTGATTCAAATTCAGAGCCTATTTTAGATGCACCATTAAGGAGATCCGATAGAGTATCAAGCCAATCGGACAGATACTATAATTTTTTGATTCAGGATGGAGATCCTGTTGAACTCGATAAGAACAACGAGGATTCGATCACCTATATGGATGCAATACAGAGATCCGATTTCGATAAATAGCTTGAAGTCATGAAATCTGAATTGAAGTTTATGAAGGTCAATGATGTGTGGATATTAGTTGACCCACCCAAAGGAGTAAAATTCATAGGATGTAAGTAGATCTTCAAAAAGAAAAGAGGTGTAGATGGGAAGATGGAGACCTATAAAGTCTGTCTGGTTGCCAAAAGGTATCGTCAACATTATGATATTGACTATGATGAGATATTCTTCTCTGTAGTAATGCTCAAGTCCATTCAGATCATGCTTGCGATAGCAGCATATCTGGACTATAAGATCCGACAGATGGATATGAAAATAGCTACCTGAATGGTGAGTTGGAAGAAGAGATGTATATGATACCATTTGAAGGTTTCACATCTATAGACAAGTCTAAGGCATGCAAGCTTTAGAGATCTATTTATGGATTAAAGCAAGCAAGCAAGAATTAGAATATGCATTTTGATAAAGTGATTAAAATGTATGGCTTCGTTAAAAATGGAGAAGAACCCTGTATTTACAAATAGATGAACAATTCTGTGATAGTATTTCTTATTCTGTATGTGGATGATATTTTCTTAATCGAAAATGATGTCTCTACATTATAGAGAATAAAGGTTTGGCTATCGTCTCAATTCTCCATGAATGACTTGGAAGAAGCATCCTACATCCTGGGGATGAAGATCTATAAAGATAGATAGAAGAGGATGCTCGAATTATCTCAGTCCACATACATCGACACCATGCTGAAGCGGTTTAGCATGAAAAATTTTAAGAAAGGCTATCTTCCGATAAGCCATGGAATTACTCTCTCAAAGAGAGATTGTCCAATAACTCCTTAAGAGAGGGAGCATATGAGTAGGATTTCATATACTTCATCAATAGGTTCTATAATGTATGCTATAATATGTACAAGATCAGATGTGGCATACTCACTAGGGATAGTGAGCAGATACTAATCTGATCTAG
Organism: Elaeis guineensis; assembly: GCF_000442705.2. Classification (NCBI taxonomy): domain Eukaryota; kingdom Viridiplantae; phylum Streptophyta; class Magnoliopsida; order Arecales; family Arecaceae; genus Elaeis; species Elaeis guineensis. The sequence continues at coordinate 18,409,163 of NC_026000.2, forward strand.
GAGAGAACCATTGAAAGGTTGTAAAAATCATTCTTAAGTATTTGAGAAATACTAAAGATCAGTGACTCATTTATGAAGAATTTGATTTGAAACTTGTGAGATTTACAGACTTCAGCTTTCAGTCAGGCCATGACGACAGCAAGAGTATATCGAGTTTTATGTTTATCTTGAAAGTTGGATCAATCTACTAAAAAAATTTCAAGTAGCATACCATAGCCGACTCAGTATGTGAGGTGGAATACATCACAGCATCTGATGCTGCGAAAGAAGCTGTATGATTGTGAAAGTTTATCGATGAGCTCGGAGTGGCACCCTCCTTGGATGGTCTGATCCTATTATATTGGGACAACATTGGCCCCAATGCTCAAGCAAAAGAATCGAAGTTCCATCAGCGCACCAAGCATATATTGCACCACACTACCTGGACTGAAAGATCATGAATCAAGGTGATGTCGAGCTTTAGAAGATTGATAGAAAGGAGAATCCGACAGATCCATTTACTAAAGTTTTCAGTATCAAAGAGTTTGAAGATCATAAAATAAAGATGGATATATGATACTGTACTGATTGGCTTTAGTCCAAGTGGAAGTTGTTGGAAATTGTGTCTCAAAGTCAATCGTCTGCCTATTGATGGTTGTACTCATTTATACTTGTATATGAGTTATTCAATAATAAAAATTATTTAATATTTTTGTCATAAATATTTATATCTTTAATATGAACTCCTGTATTGTGATGAAGTCCTTAGGACTAGTTTAAATAGAGAAAATAATCCTTAAACTTGTTCACGACCAATTGATACGTTATTACTAGGATGATAACGATATCAAGTGTAAGTAATTGTATACCATATGGGTTGGTTATTCTTTTAACCAAAAAATATAGAGACATTGGCATGACATGCAGGTGGAATATAAAAGTACATTCGAACCAAACATGACCAACTATGGAGCACTCTACTATCAAGAGTAGCTCGCGAAGGATATAGATATAACTATCCCTTCGACCTAAGATCACCACGGTGACTTACAAATAAGTCACTGTACTTTGATGCTGAACTATCTAAATTTTTAATTCAGTGATAGAAGATTTCTGGGTGTAGTCAAGTACTTGTAAAGTCGGTGTGTAAGTCAAAATGAAAATGACCACTCTGAATAAGTAGGAATTAAGGCATCAGTATATTTTAATTTAGTAAAATCTTAGCCAGGATAATTTATGTGATGGATTTGAAAGATTGAAATACAAAGTGGTTGACTATTTTAGGATTGACAGTTAAACTCTAGGTCACCTTGAGCATTAGGGTCAAAGGGATGAATTATACGATAACCATATGCTAGTAGGTTCTTGAATATTGCTTTGCGATCATTCGACCTATCCGAATGTCGGGTCCCATTGCTAGACAGTTACATCGATTAGTTTAAAAAATTATTCCTATGCTACCAGCTTAGGTTTGAACATATGAGGTCACACTCAAAAGAAGTAACTTTCTGATCATGTGGCTAATTGATGATTGAAAATCGTTTTAGGTTGTAATCATCAATTCGATTAATGGTTAGCCTTATGCAAAAGTTAAAGTAAACTAATTCGCTAAGGGTTAGTGAATTATAGGAGGACTGTTGAGCAATTAGATTGCTAATTAGCTTAATTAAATTAAGTAATGTGATTTGGTTCAAATCTGATTAAATTGGATTCAATCAGATTGACCTAATTACTAAGGGTGATTGATTTCTAATTTGATCAAAAATTGGACTCGATCAAATTCTGATTTAATCAGGTTTAGAACCTAATTGGATTGGGTTCAAGTTATCTAACTGGTCTAACCTAATTTGATTAAGTAGAAGACTTAATTGGATAAACCCTAAAGAGTCCAAATCAAGTTGGACTTCTCACTACCGCCGACCACCCTAGTCTACCCCATATTCCTCATCGCTAATATTAGATTAGCGTGAGGTTTTTTCATGGCAAAATGAGTTTTGTCGCCCCCTCTAATGCCCCAAAAGATAGGATAATTTTTGATTTGAGTTGAATTCAAATTGGATTTGGATTTAACCTAAAACTAAACTCTTATCAAAGTTCGAATTTGATTTGAACTGGATCCTTATCTCTTCATCCATGCCATCTATAAAACCCCTTGATTTTTGTGTAACAAAAAAAAAGTTGAGACCTATGTGAGCTAGGTTTTTGGGCATGAGGCTTGGGGTTGGGCGGCCACCTATTGGCGTGTGAGCATAGAGGACTTTCTTCTCCTCTTGGGTGAGCATCCTAGGTCTATTCTAGGGTTTTAGGAGAGGAAAAATATAAAAGAGAAAGAGTTCTTCTCTCCTTCTTCCAGTGCCGCAAGTCCTCTTTGTTCTTCTTCAGATCTGAAGGAGTTTGGAACATCCGAAGATAGAAGATAGATCAACCATCCAGAGGTTTCTATGCGAGCTAGCACTCCTGCAGAAGCTGATCAGCGTGGTACTTCGAGTGGATCACCTGTAGAAGCCGGATATCCAATATGGCTATGAGCAACCAGCAAGATTACATTTTTCAGATGCAAAGATTTTCTACCTGTGCAAAGGATCGAGATCTAAACTCATACTTGATATACATAGGATGTATAGTGTAGATTAGATCTACAGTTGCGTGTATGATATAATCATGCATGCTGATTTTATTTTTCATATACCTATGTCATAACATGTTATAGATCCTAGGGTAGGGTTTAATATTAGATCTAAAGCATATAGTATAGATTAAATTATTTAATCTAATTTTTTTCTGCATAAAAAAAATTTTCAAATACATGCTATGCGCCTACCATTTTTCCAACATAGAAATTGTCTCTAAGAACTGAATCCAAATAGTAATCATAGAGGTTAAGTGCCCATGGTCACAGTGCAACTCTTGCCCCATTGCCAACTCAAAGGGTTACTTCATTTTTCCTCAGCCCTCGACCTTCTCTTAGACCTTTTACTAAAGTACGTAAATATATACTAGAATCTAATACTCAACTAGAAGAAGAAAAAACCATAAGATCAGATTTGAGTAATTCTGACATACCTTCCAAAGGCGTGTCCTTGTTTCTTTAAGCTCTCCAGATATGTACCTCTAAACTTTTTAAGGTCCCCTAGTTATCAATATATTGACCAATTCAGATAAGGTGCTATAATGATTATTCATATAATAGTTTCATAAACTACTCTATAAATCAAAAAGGAATTGCAGGATCAAATCTACTAACAATTCCTTATGCATGGTCATGTCGAGCTTCTCAAGCTTTTCAATATCCTTGATTGTTGTCAAACAAACAGTGATCATAGACAAACTGCCTATCGTGCATTTCATACACTGTGCGATACTGAACATCTCATAACTATTGTAGATAAGTAAGCATATCATTGGCAATCTGCATGTCCTTATGCACGTATTGGAGTTCATCAAGTATGGACTCCAATTTATAGCACCTAACTTTATTGTCATTGTCCAGCTATTTATCAAGTGTAGCTCGTTGATTATAGATTGGACAAGCTGATGATCAAGAAATAATCTGGTTAAGAACATGGCTTAATTTTCAAAAACTAAGAATGATTCTTAGGTTTCTGAGCCAGGATATGTAATTAGTTTCGATTAAAGATTGATATCTAGGATTCAAGCTAGAGGATTGGAAGCTGACATAATAAATCATAAAGAGTAAAGATTTTAATTAGATGATTGTACTTGTAAATATTTATTCTAAAAATTTTAAAAATAAATAAAGGCTCCTACTAATTTTTTGAGTCTCTCACACTCTTCAGGTGAAGAAATAAAAATCTATACACAATAATTGGGCTTCTAATGGATGCTGCGGTCCCACCGATGTACGACACCTCACCTAACAGTTATTGATAATATATACATCAATGCATAAATAACTCTTTATCCAGATGCTTCTCTAAGCATGTTGCAGTGACTTGATCTCTAAATCATATAGGCTCACCTAATAGTTATTGACCATACTCCTTAGTTAAGCTCGATCCACTATTCATCAGTAGGTACAAAGCCGTCATTGGGTCCCTCATCTAACAGTTATTGGGTCCAACCCCATGTCTACTCTTGGGCATCTAATGCAAATAAAGTAGTTGTGCCTTTCTGATGCAATCGAACCACTATGACCAGTCGAGAATGACCAATGCCAAAAAAGGCATCCACATCTCTACAACGGTAGAAGACCGCTAGATTTAATATTTAGCGAAAAAATTTAAGTTTAGGTCTCTTCTAAATCAGCACATCTGATGTCTGACTGATTAGGTTCAGATTAGCACAATCTCATGTCTGACTAACCTAATCGGTATGGGTGAACACGAATGATCAAGCAATCTTATTTGTTGGGTATAAAATACCCACAGCCGAAACCCTCGACGGAATCGACAACAGCACAGCTCCGCCCGGACTCCTACGGGAGCCGGACTCCACCGCCGACATCAACAACAGCACAGCTCCGCCCGGACTCCTACGGGAGCCGGGCTCCACCGTCGACTTCAGAACAGCTCCGCCCGGACTCCTACGGGAGCCGGGATCCGCCTCCGACATCAACTGCAGCACGGCTCCGCCCGGACTCCTACGGGAGCCGGGCTCCGCCGCCGACATCAATAACAGCACAGCTCCGCTCGGACTCCTACGGGAGCCGGGCTCCGCCGCCGACTTCAGAACAGCTCCGCCCGGACTCCTACGGGAGCCGGGCTCCGCCTCCGACATCAACTGCAGCACAGCTCCGCCCAGACTCCTACGGGAGCCAGGCTCCACTCTCAGTATCAACTGCTGGTAAGCTCCGTCCGGACTCCTATGAGAGCCAGACTTCACCTTTAACTTTGATTGCAGAGGACTCCGCCCGGGCTCCTACGGGAGCCGGGCTCCGCCTCCGACATCAACTGCAGCACGGCTCCGCCCGGACTCCTACGGGAGCCGGACTCCGCCTCCGACATCAACTGCAGTACGGCTCCGCCCGGACTCCTACGGGAGCCGGGCTCCACCGCCGACTTCAAAACAGCTCCACCCGGACTCCTACGGGAGCCGGGCTCCGCCTCCGACATCAACTGCAGCACAGCTCCGCCTGGACTCCTACGGGAGCCAGGCCCCGCTCTCAGTATCAACTGCTGGTAAGCTCCGTCCGGACTCCTACGAGAGCCGGACCTCACCTTTAACTTTGGTTGCAGAGGACTCCGCCCGGACTCCTACGAGAGCCGGGTTCCGCCCGCAACTTCAGCTTCGAGAGGGTTCCGTCCGGACTCCCACGGAAGTCAGACTCCACCCACGACCCCAGCCGCCAGGAGGACCTCTCCCGGACCTCTACAGAGGCCGGGCTCCGACCGCTGCCGAGCTTCAATCAACAGATTCGCGCTCCATGGCAGGCCACCAAAACGGCCACGACCCTGCTCCACTTCTTGTGGCGGATTTTGCGCAGTTCCATCATTCCCTGACAGGCCGTAGTAACCATCGCCGCCCTGCTCCACTTCCTGTGGTGGATTCCGCACAGCTCCACTACCCCCTGGCAGGCCATAATAACGGCCACGAACCTGCTCCACCTCCTGCAACGGATACCGGGCGATTCTCCCATCCGCTGGCAAGTCACGACAACGGGTGCTGCTCCACTCCCTGCAACTGATTCCACGTGGCGAGCTGTGGTGATGGCCACGATTTCGCTCCACTACCTCTTGCAATAAATTCCCCTGACCACGGGCGGCCCACTACCAGACGGTTACAGGTGTCACCATCAATCCGTTACCTCCTCCGCCTATAAAAAGGGGATCCAGATACGTTATTCTCTAAGCTCATTTCTTATCTCAAAACTCTGCTAAATTCTTCGTTCGAGCACTCCATTCTTGTTGAGGCAGAGAACTGACTTGAGCGTCGGAGGGTCTTGCCGGAGCAACCCCACCTCCGGTTTAGACTTCCTTTGCAGGTCCCGACGGCGACCGCGGCTTCCCCGACTCCAGCTTCTCCGGCGCAGGCAGATTTTTGCACCAACAGGATTGGCGCTAGAGGAAGGGGCCTGTGTCTTCGCAGCACCCTTTTTCTTAAAGGAGTGTTCAACGGAGCCGTCCCTGACCGTCTCTCCATCACCCGCTCCTAACCTCCCTTCACGAGATCGACACTCGATGCCTCCGCGCAAGGCATCCACCCGACGATCTACGGCCTCCACGGCCAGATCTCAGGCTCCGGCCTCCCCTCCAGTTTCTCAGCCTCCTCCTCCTCCCCTCCGGCGGCGGCGGCGGTCGGCGCGGAGCAATTTGACTTGCTGGCACAGCAGGTCAGAGGCCTCGTCGAAGCCGTACAAGCAATGCAGCAGCAGCAACCGCAGGCGTCGGCGCATCCAGAAAGGGCATCTTCGGAATGCCAGAACCCGACGGCAGGGCGGGCCACCTGGGCCAGCCGCCCCGTCCTTCCCGGGAAAACAAATCCGAGGGTAGAGAGCCCTCAATCGGATCACGACTCCACCCCTGGAAGATCCCTGCCCCCGTTCTGCCAAAGGACCCTCGAGACTCGAAGTCGAGAGGATTTCCTGGACCGGAGGCTCCAGGAGATGAACCGGCGGATCGAAGAACTCCGCCACGCGCCTCCCGCTTATGGTGAGGATATTTGCACTGACCCTCCCTTCTCCCAAATGATTATGCAGGAACCGATCCCGCCGAACTTCAAGCTTCCCCAGTTCGAAAGCTACGACGGGACGTCGGACCCGGTTGATCATCTGGAGGCCTTCCGAACGATGATGCTGCTTCACGGCGCTCCTGACGCCATCTTGTGCCGGACTTTTCCGTCTACTTTGAAGGGAGCAGCGAGGAACTGGTACTCGACTCTGAAGCCGGGTACCATATTTTCCTTCGATCAAATGAGCCACCAATTTGTGGCCCATTTTGTCAGTAGCCGACGTCCCCAGAAGGGTTCAGAGTCCCTCATCAACATCAAGCAGAGGGAAGGGGAGTCCATACGGGCCTACGTCAACCGCTTTAACGTCGCGGCATTGGAGGTCCGGAACTTGGACCAGTCAGTTGCCATGGCCGCCCTGAAAGGTGGCCTTCAGAAGAATGATCTTTTGTACTCCCTGGAGAAGAAGTACCCCAGGAATTTTGCCGATTTACTGGTTCGGGCTGAAGGATACGCCCGAGCGAAAGAGGCCTTCAAAATGAAGGACGAAGAGACAGCAAGGGAGCGTCAAGCGGGAGATTCGAGTAAGCCCGCAGTTGAGAAAAGGCCCAAGGAAGTCCGACCGCGTTCCCGATCCCCTCCTGGACATAAGCGCGCCCATACTCCACCCCGGGCACGCAGGCAGAGAAGCCCGGACCGCAGGGTTCGGCGGGGCTCCCCACCAGGGAGATTTCGCAACTACGCCCCCCTCAACGCCTCGAAGGTCCAGGTACTGATGGAGGTCAGGGAGCAGCTCCCAAGGCCGGAGAGGATGCGCACACATCCCGGGAAGCGCAACCCCAACAAGTTCTGCCTCTACCACCGCGACCACGGCCATGACACTGAAGAATGCATCCAGCTCCAGGACGAGATCGAGGAGCTCATTCGGCGAGGTCGACTCGACAGATTCATCCGCCGCCGGCCTGAGGGTAGAGGAGACCGGCCAAGAGCCCTCCCACCGCCTGAACCATAGAAAAGGGAGGAGCAACCCGGGGACCGACCTCCCATCGGGACCATCGACTCCATCACCGGAGGGCCTCAAGGAGGAGCGGAAAAACTGTAAATATATCACTTACTATTTCGCCTTGAATCTACTTTTCTTTCTGCCTACCGTGCCCCTCCCACCTAGCGTGGATGTATTATGACTGGATATGATCCCTCCAAAAATACAGCCATGTCAGGAACAGGAGGAGAACCTCGTCCTGACATGAGCAAAGTCAAAGGCCCGGTTCTTTTAGATCGGATGGGGGGAGAGGCCTTACAACGCCCTAATGTGCCCCCACAGCCTTGTTAGGGACAGGAGGAAAACCTCGCCCTAACTTGAGCAAAGTCAAAGGTCTGGTTCTTTTAGACCGGATGGGGGGAGAGGCCTTACAACGCCCTAATGTGCCCCCACAGCCCTGTTAGGGACAGGAGGAAAACCTCGCCCTAACTTGAGCAAAGTCAAAGGCCCGATTCTTTTAGACCGGATGGGGGGAGAGGCCTTGCAATGCCCTAATGTGCCCCCACAGCCATGTCAGGAACAGGAGGAGAACCTTGTCCTGACATGAGCAAAGTTGAAGGCCCGGTTCTTTTAGACCGGATGGGGGGAGAGGCCTTACAACGCCCTAATGTGCCCCCACAGCCTTGTTAGGGACAGGAGGAAAACCTCGCCCTAACTTGAGCAAAGTCAAAGGCCCGGTTCTTTTAGATCGGATGGGGGGAGAGGCCTTACAATGCCCTAATGTGCCCCCACAGCCCTGTTAGGGACAGGAGGAAAACCTCGCCCTAACTTGAGCAAAGTCAAAGGTCCGGTTCTTTTAGACCGGATGGGGGGAGAGGCCTTGCAATGCCCTAATGTGCCCCCACAGCCATGTCAGGAACAGGAGGAGAACCTCATCCTGACATGAGCAAAGTTGAAGGCCCGGTTCTTTTAGACCGGAGGGGGGAGAGGCATTACAGCGCCCTAACGCGCCCCCACAAGCCAAGCTGGTAATGAGAGGAGAACCTCATGCCGGCTCGAGCAAAATGGAAGGTCCGGACTCCTACGGGAGCCGGGTTCCTACGCCAAGGGAGACTTCACCCGGACTCCTACGGGAGCCGGATTCCTACGCCAAGGAAGACTTCGCCCGGACTCCTACGGGAGCCGGGTTCCGCCGCCAAGGAAGACTTCGTCCGGACTCCTATGGGAGCTGGGTTCCTGCGCCAAGGAAGACTTCACCCGGGCTCCTACGGGAGCCGGGTTCCGCCGCTAAGGAAGACTTCACCCGGACTCCTATGGGAGTCGGGTTCCGCCGTCAAGGAAGACTTTGCCCGGACTCCTACGGGAGCCGGGTTCCGCCGCCAAGGAAGACTTCACCCAGACTCCTACGGGAGCCAGGTTCCGCCGCCAAGGAAGACTTCGCCCGGACTCCTACGGGAGCCGGATTCCTACGCCAAGGAAGACTTCGCCCGGACTCCTACGGGGGTCGGGTTCCGCCGTCAAGAAAGACTTCACCCGGACTCCCACGGGAGCCAGATTCCTACGCCAAGGAAGACTTCGCCCGGACTCCTACGGAAGTCGGGCTCCATCCACCACTTCTGCAGCGAGGGTTAATAATGGTGGCGAAACTCGGCCGCGTAACAAGGTCGGATGAAAGGAAAAAGCCCCCCCCCCACGACGACATCTACGTCAAGCAAGCCAAACGACAAGAAAGGTTCAACAGACGACAATATCAGTGCTACGCGTGGACAAGGTAACACAAAATGCTCTTTTTTTCATTTCCGATATACATACTACAAGGCCAGGACGGCCAAGGAAAGAAGGACAAAACGACAAAAAAAAAGTAACTACATGATAAGACATAAAGACAAAAGAGCTCTAAGGAGGCCCTGCTCCCTCCGACCTAGGGTTATCTACTCCATCCCTCAACCAGGACTGCTTCAGGTTCTCCATTGCTTCTTCTAGTTCTTCCCTCTTCCGCAGCGCGTCCTGGAGTGCCCGACGAAGTTGCTGGCTCTCAGCCTCCGCTTCTCGACGCCACTTCCGCAAAACTTCAGACTCCGCCTCCGCGTCTGCGACGGCCTTCCGCTCAAGTGCCAGTTGAATCTTCACTTGTTGCAGCTCGGCTGTCTTCTCCCCAAGAGAGATAGAAATCCCTTCGACAGTGCCTCTCAGGGCTTGGAGCTCTTCGGTATCTTGGGCGGAAGTAAGCTGCGCCCTATTAACCAGCTGCCTCTGGAGATGAACGACCTCGTCAGCCGCCTTCCGGAATCTCTCTTTGTACTCTTCCACTTGCCGGCGCCAGCTGGCCCGCTGCACGTCGTGGCCCATCTCGGCGTCTTGAAGCTGCTTCTGGAGGTCGGAGACCTTCTGCGACCACTTCTGTTCATCATCAACCCGGGCCAGGAGCCGGGATGAGTTTCCTTTTAGCTGGCCGATCTTTCTCTTCGCAGCTGATAGCTCCACCTTAAGGGCGCTGATCCTGGCCTCTTGAGCCCAAATTCGATCGCTGGTGCTCTTCTTGCATTCCTCGAGCTCCTTTGTGAAGTTCGCCTTCCTCCGGCTGTAATCCATGATTGCCTTCACCTGGAGACTCCTAAAGTGGGCGGCCTCAGCGGCGGCTTCAGAATGGCCTTCTCTCGATTTGCGGAGCTCGCCTTCCGACTTCTTCAACTTCTTCGTCAAGTGGAGGACCTCCTTTTTCAACCGCTGGATTGTCGATTTCAGCGGGACCCCCAGGGGCAAGGAGAGTGCTTCGGCAGGGCACTGCCATCGGAAGGTGCAAGCATTAAAGATCGACTCATTGCAAGAAGAAAAGCAGAAAGAGGGAGGAGGGGGAAGAAGAAGCCATCCACAACAAGAAATTCAACTTTATTGGTTGAATAATTTTGAAGACAAACAAAAAAGAAATATGACGACAAAATAAGGGCGCAAGATCAGAGGTCTCAGACCTCAGGGGCAGGAGGTGGAGAACTCGACGCGGGGGGTACGACTGCAGTGGCGGCGGACGAGGGGCCGGCCTCGTCTTCAGACTCCTCGAGAAAGCCGAGATCGAGGTCGGGGTATCTGCTGGCCACCTTCTCTTAGCAGAGCTCGAACCCCTTAGTGAACGCCTCCTGGCCGAACTGGACGTTCAGTTCCCTCATCTCCGCGGAGGCCTTGAACTCCTCCACCGCAAGGGCCCTGGCCTCCGAGACCAGAACCGAAGTTTGCTCGACTAAATGGGCGACCTCGGCTTCCGCCTTCCTCGCCGACTCCTCCAAGATCCGTCTCTCCTCTTCCCGGGCTTGTCTCTCCTCTTCCCGGGCTTGCCTCTCTCTTTCCAGGGCCTCCTGGAGGGTGGCTACTTCGGCCGTCTTCGCTTGGAGGTGAGCCACCTCGGCCTGGCAGCGTTCCTCCGCCTGAAGGAGGTCCCTTCTCATGCGGCTCGTCGCCTCAACATAGGCGAAGAGCTGGTGCCCAATCTGCAAGGACGGATAGAGCATTACAACAAAGGCCGAGTGACCGTGTAAATAAATATCTGCTTACCTCGAGGAAGGACCCCAAAGAGTCCCAAGCCCGCTGTTCGGGATCGGCGCGGTCGATCCTCTCCACGACGTCGGACAGGATGCAGCCATCGAGCAGCCGCCTGATCAAGTCCTTATCGTTGAAGGGGTTCTCTGATCCCCCCTCGGAGCAGACGGACTCGTCTGCAGCAGCTCGGTGGCTACTCGTCCTGCGAGCCACCGATTTCCTCCTCCTCCCCGCGGCAGGCGCCTCCGTGGGGCGAACCCTCGGAGCGGGGGCCCCAGTCGGCGGGCTCCTCGAGGAAGCCCGGGGGGCCACTGGCTCGGCATCTGAAGGAATGTCGATGGCCGGGGCCGCCTGGACGGGCGCGGCCAAGCTCGTCTCCTCCGCCCTGGCCCTCTTCGCCGATCCAGAGGCCGCCGCGCCCTTTCTCTTCTGAGCCCTCATGCCCCTGGCGAGCATCCGCGTTGCTTCGGTGTCCATTGCTAAAAAAAAAAAAAAAAAAAAAACAATGATGAGAAAAGAAAAAGGGAAAAAGAAGCAACACCGGTCAATCAAGAGTCAAAAAAAAAAAAGCAAAGAAAAGAAAAGAAAGAAAGAAAAAGAAGAGAGTGGGAAGGAAAAAGAAATAAAGAGAAGGAGAAGAGGAAGGCAAGAAAGGATAAGAAAAGATGAATACTCGCTGGATCCTGAGGGCTCAGGCCGATGTTGAAAAGAAGCTGCTCCCTCAGAAGATTAGGAAGGGAAGGAGCGAGATAACTTAGAAGCTTCTGGGCGGCCTGGAGGTCGTCCTCTCCTAGGCTGGGAGCCCGGCGGACGGAATCCCTCAGAGACCCCCAAGGGGGCAGGCCCAGTTCCAGGGTCGGGCAGTGGACGAAGAGAAATTTTTCCTTCCAATTGTGAATCGAAGAAGGGGCGCCCTTCAGCAATCCCTTCTTACCAAACTGGGGGGAGAAGTACCACCAGTCCTTCGCCGAAGGATGGCGTTTGAAGGTATAAAAATGCCTGAACAAGGAGAGGGATGGCTGGACCTCGGCTATGTGGCAGAGGGAGAGAAACCCTATCAAAAACCTAAAGGAATTCGGGGCCACGGAGGTGAGAGAAATGTCCAAGAAGCGGAAGAAGGCAGCAACAAAGACAGGAAGCGGATGCCGGAGTCCGGCACGGAACGCTTCCTGATACAAATAGAAGCGACCGGGAGGAGGAGTGCTGGCCCGGTCAGAGGGGCCAGGTAGCTCCAGGTCGTACTCCGGAGGAACCCCATACCGAACCCTTATCAGAAGGAGTTCATCCGAAGTCGACGAACAGGGAATAGCGCCCGGTGCAAAGACCGGGCGAGGCCCTGCCCCGGACGCAGGTTCATCCGCAGAGACAGCGACCTGGGGGTTTGAAGCGGAAGAACTCTCAGAACTGCCGAGAGCAGAAGAGTCAGAAGACATTTTGAGTAGTTTCGAAGGGAGGATCTAAAGGACCCTAAAAAGACAGACCGAAAGGGGAACGAGACGCCGAAGGCTAACTCGGAGGGAGGCACAAAAGTAATGAAGAGAGGAGAAGCCCCTAGGCGGTGAGAGGAAGGTTGGCACTAACCTATATTGCTCTGAGGGACCTGGGGGACGAGAAACGGGAGGCACCTACGGCTCGAGAAGACGTTCACTAGAGCAAGGCTCTCGAAGAGAAGACAGACACCAGCAAAAACTCAGGAATGGAGTAAGACGTCTGAAGGGGGGAGGACGGGTTTAAATAGACCCTGGGATCCGGTGCCATAATGATCGCGAATCCCCCAGGCCAGTCCGCATCCGACACGTGTCCCACTCCCCCTGGCAGACGGCTAAAAGCGGCTGACGGTTGGCAGGATCATAATTGCGCCATACCTAGGCCAGTGTACCTGCAGGATTTTCGAAGCATCCCCTCGTACCGCTCCAATTCGAAAAGACTCCAGCACGCGCTCACTTAATGCCGAAATATCTGGAGGCGGCGGTGCGCAGGATTCGAAGGGATGGTTCCGGCTGTACCCATCTCTCTCTCTGTGTACTTCCTTCGCTTGAAATTCAAACTCGGAAGTAGGGAGACTGGTGTTGGGTATAAAATACCCACAGCCAAAACCCTCGATGGAATCGACAACAGCACAGCTCCGCCCAGACTCCTACGGGAGTCGGGCTCCACCGCCGACATCAACAACAGCACAGCTCTGCCCAGACTCCTACGGGAGCCGGGCTCCACCGCCGACTTCAGAACAGCTCCGCCCGGACTCCTACGGGAGCCGGGCTCCGCCTCCGACATCAACTGCAGCACGGCTCCGCCCAGACTCCTACGGGAGCCGGGCTCCGCCGCCGACATCAACAACAGCACAGCTTCGCCCGGACTCCTACGGGAGCCGGGCTCCACCGCCGACTTCAGAACGGCTCCGTCCGGACTCCTACGGGAGCCGGGCTCCGCCTCCGACATCAACTGCAGCACAGCTCCGCCCGGACTCCTACGGGAGCCAGGCTCCGCTCTCAGTATCAACTGCTGGTAAGCTCCGTCCGGACTCCTACGAGAGCCGGACTTCACCTTTAACTTTGATTGCAGAGGACTCCGCCCGGGTTCCTACGGGAGCCGGGCTCCGCCTCCGACATCAACTGCAGCATGGCTCCGCCCGGACTCCTACGGGAGCCGGACTCCGCCTCTGACATCAACTGCAGCATGGCTCCGCCCGGACTCCTACGGGAGCCGGGCTCCACCGCCGACATCAACCACAGCACAGCTCCGCCCGGACTCCTACGGGAGCCGGGCTCCACCGCCGACTTCAAAACAGCTCCGCCCGGACTCCTACGGGAGCCGGGCTCCGCATCCGACATCAACTGCAGCACAGCTCCGCTTGGACTCCTACGGGAGCCAGGTCCCGCTCTCAGTATCAACTGCTGGTAAGCTCCATCCGGACTCCTACGAGAGTCGGACTTCACCTTTAACTTTGGTTGCAGAGGACTCCGCCCGGACTCCTACGAGAGCCGGGTTCCGCCCGCAACTTCAGCTCCGAGAGGGTTCCGCTCGGACTCCCACGGAAGTCAGACTCCACCCACGACCCCAGCCGCCAGGAGGACCTCTCCCGGACCTCTACAGAGGTCGGGCTTCGATCGCTGTCGAGCTTCAATCAACAGATCCGCGCCCCCTGGCAGGCCACCAAAATGGCCACGACCCTGCTCCACTTCCTATGGCAGATTCCGCGCAGTTCCATCATTCCCTGACAGGCCGCAGTAACCATCGCCGCCCTGCTCCACTTCCTGTGGTGGATTCTGCACAGCTCCACTACCCCCTGGCAGGCCACAATAACGGTCACAAACCTGCTCCACCTCCTGCGACGGATACCGGGCGATTCTCCCATCCGCTGGCAAGTCACGACAACGGGCGCTGCTCCACTCCCTGTAACTGATTCCACGTGGCGAGCTGTGGTGAGGCCACGATTTCGCTCCACTACCTCTCGCAATAAATTCTCCTGACCACGGGCGGCCCACTACCAGACGGTTACAGGTGTCGCCATCAATCCGTTACCTCCTCCGCCTATAAAAAGGGGGATCCAGATACGTTATTCTCTAAGCTCATTTCTTATCTCAAAACTCTGCTAAATTCTCCGTTCGAGCACTCCATTCTTGTTGAGGCAGAGAACTGACTTGAGCGTCGGAGGGTCTTGCCGGAGCAACCCCACCTCCGGTTTAGACTTCCTTTGCAGGTCCCGGCGGCGACCGCGACTTCTCCGACTCCAGCTTCTCCGGCGCAGGCAGATTTTTGCACCAACATTATTCAATTCATAATCAACCAAATTAGTCTGGTAAGTGAGATAGATGGGAGGATCTGTCGATGCTTGCCTTAGACATCATCGAAATGGCCAGATAAGCATGCTCCTAATTAACAACCATCGATCGAGCTGTCAAACTTATCTTAGACATCAATTGGTTAATTAGAATCAAACAGATCAGTATAGTGATTCGGACTCAGATTCAGACTATTGAGCCAAATTTGATTTTGAGTCAATCAATTTATATCAAAATATGAATCGATGCAACCAACTATAACTAAACTTAACTTTGAGCCCTTTTGACCTAATCCTTACCCATCATGGATTAGGTTCGATCAACTGCTCAAAATCAGAAAGAATTCTAATTTGATCAAATCAATGACCCTAATTGTAGTCGATCACTAGACCTAATTTGTTCAACCCATACCTAAAATTTTATATTTTATGTAATAAAATTTTAATCTTAAATTCATAATTTTAGATCTTTTAATTTTAAATTTTAATTCTTAATTAAATACCTTATGAACATAAATTTAGTTTAGATGTCAAAATAATTTCTAATCTAAACTATTTTATATTGTATTACATACAATTTTGCTGCCTGCAGACTCGAGTTGACTCACCTTGGAACTTGACTCGACTCATCTGTTATGAATAGAAACTATAGTGCTCAGCCTATAGGATTAAGTCGACTCATATACAAATGAGCTGACTCACCAGGATCTCAAGTCGACTCCAACAAACATGAGTCGACTCATTAGGGACTCGAGTCAACTCGAATAGAAATTGAGTCAACTGGGTAGGCATGCCAACCATAGATTCAGAGTTTCATACAAACAAATCTTAAAGTTTTGGATCTAAGATTTTACAAAAATTAAATTTTAGATCATTTGTCAAAAATTATATATCACATATATCATTTTCTGATCTAAAACTAATAAAAATACATGCATAATCAAATCCATAACAAGTATCTTATACAATTTTTTATTCGCTATTCTTCTTCATGAGATGTGATCACAGCGGTACCCCGACATGCCATAAGAGAACCCATCAAATGGACAAGAGAGGAACTTTAATCTCTGCTTCTTCTTATGACCGGATGGCCATGGTGATTAACTCAATTTGAATACTAGACTACTAAGATATTTTGATCTAACATATCACATATATAAAGACTAAATTATAGATCTAATTATCTTTCATATATCACATATATGAACAATAATTCAGATCTATGCATGTTTTATATATCACATATATGAATAAATTCAAATCATAAAAATTAATTTCAGCTCTGAACAAACAATCACATATTATATATATAAACAAAATTTAGATCATGGAAACTAATTTCAGTATGGAGATTTAACCCTATACCAGGACAACCTTATCTCATCCCCAAAATTGAAAATAACGAATCCTAATTTTTAGATCTAAAATTTATTTCAGGCATATTAGATCGACGTGGCTCTGATACCACTATTGATTTTCAGGATGATACGCGTGCAAAAATTTTTCAATTATCCTAATCGTAGCGGAAGCAGATATAAAAATAATTTTTACATCTAAGCATATAGATTCAAAATCTAAATCACACCTAGGATCATGTAACATGCATAAATAAATTAAAAATATTGATTTAAAATTAAAAAATAGGAAAGAAAAATTATACTTAAACACTTTTTTCTTTTCTTCCTCAGATCGAATCCTGCGGATGTCCAGGATTCGCATCTGAGCCGTGCAAGTATCCAACTTCTGCTAGTATCTACATAGAGATGATCTCGATCAAAACTTCGAAGCCATCGATGTGCTAGCATCTTTGCAGGCTTCATTCCTTGGCTTGGATCAGGATCCTTTTCCTTATATTACTTGAAGCAGCCTTATTGTTGGATCCTAAGGATTGATCTCAATCACCAAAAAAAATCAAGAACCCCTTCTTGATTTTCCTTTCTCTCTCTAAAGCCTCTTTCAGATCTGATCTAGAGGTTTGAGAACCAGGATGTGGAAGTGAGGAAACAAGAGGGTGGCGTGGAAGAGGAAGGAGGGAGGTGCGACACTTAGGAAGGATACTTCTCTTGTGTGATGCCAACCCTCTCCCCTTTTTGTTTTTTTTGTCATCCAAACCAGAGGTAGTTTCCACACCAAAAACCAACTCTAATCAGATTAGAATTAGTTTGAATTAGCTAGGCTCTATTCCTGTCTAGATAGGTATCCTAACTAATCAAGAAACCAATTGGAGACTCCTCCCTATTCTTTCACATACGCAACCAAAGAATTAGCGAGAAAAATCACCACCCATCCTTCTTCCTAGTCAGCCAAGTGGAGAGAGAAGCCCAAGTATAAGTGAGCTAGGTGGTTAGGTTCAATTGGGTTCAATCTAGATTCAAATTGAGTCTAATTTGAGCCTAGTTCGAATCAAATTTGAAAGACTGTCAAACCTGATCAAATCAAGATTAAAATCCAAATCTAATTTGAATAATTAAACTCAATTAGTCTTAAATTAAATTAAATCTAATTTAAATTAATTAAGACTTGATCTATAATTTAATCAACCCCAATTAAATTGTAACACTTGCAATTAAGATCCTTTGCTAACAATTAGTAGTTGCTATATCTATAATACTTACAAATTAGTAGTTTTTAAATTCAAACCATCAATCTAATTGATAATTTGAATATGATCAAAATTATTGATCGAGTCAAGCTTCTTTTGTGTGTGATCTCTTAAATTCTATTCTATCTGATAGTAAGACATACCGTGATCTTCATCAAGTATCATCGAAACTTTTTTCGATAGGTTGGAACGATTCCAACTCACCCTAACAAGGATCACTGATTTGAAAATGATCCTAATGAGTTCTCATAATCCATCAGTGATGTCTAGTAGCATGTAGTGGCAATCTATCAAAATAGAAGAATGAACCCCTAGGTGCAGTTACCGTATGATACAATCTTTTTATCGTGATTTCTGACTAGACGAAAATCATGAAGAACTCATCAAACTCCATCGTCAATCATATGTCAAATTGGCTCAACTCAAATTCATTTATGAATCTCATGAAAATTCTTTTCCAATATTCACACTTACTCTGGTCAGAGACTTTCTGAACTCAGTCTCGCGAATTACATAGGACTACTCTTTTTCTATCAAGATCAGTAGATTCCATCTAGATGCATCTTACTCAAATAGTAAATCTGAACCTACTATAGCAAATATATACAGTAAGGACTCGAATAGCTAAAGATCAAGAGAATGTGCAGTCAAACTAAGTAACCTTGCTATGAATAGCAACACACCGTAGGTCAAAGGATCACTCACACCACTGCAGCATCGAGAAAATTACTGACGAGTGAGTAGATATCCAAGTAGTTTCTTGTGTTGTTCATGCTTAGTGCAAGTTATTCTCTAACAACTACCTGCACTCTCTCCCTAATGTCTTCACACTGCAGACTCGAGACTCATCTGTTCGAAAGAGAGGTGATTTATGCACTGATCTAACTGGATCGATCACTATCCTCCATGATGATCCTTCGATCGAAAGCATTCAGAAATTAACCACTAATAATATATATCTCAAATTCTCAACCCTTTAAGAATATACAAAATCATCTTTGTTAATTTTTAGGATAAATCATGGATACATATGATATGAATGATAATAAAAACTATCCATCAATTATAAAATATGTCCTAGAATTATGGTATGCATCAGTTCAGATTAGTTTCTAGGGCATACATCTAACACCTTCTATAGTATACAGGTCATGCAAGGGAACGAATCTATGCTTAAGAAGCTAAGACCATTAGGTTACAGACCATCAAAGTATGTAACATATTATAATAGATGTAACATAAATGGTTTCAAATTTCATACACAACAATATGGATATCATAAGAGTACAATGAATAGCGGTGCATGTATAAAGGACAGCTGATGGGTAGAGGCAGAGAGTGATTATTATGGGATTCTCGAAGAAGTGAGCAAGTTGACCTACTTTGGAGATAACAGTGTCATTCTATTTAAGTGCCAATGGTTTGATATCGATAATTGTATGAAGATTGATCTATGGTACAGACTTATTGAAATTAAATATGGATCAAAAGCATATGTCAATGATCCCTTTGTGCTAGCCCAACAAGGTATTCAAGTGTATTATACTTCATTCCTATCAAAGGAGAGAGGAATAAAAGAATGGTGGGTTGTATGCAAAATTAAGTCTCAGACCATTCATTATGCGCTCAAAGAAGAACAAGAGCTCCATCTATTAGAATACTTTCAAGAGAATGAAACATCTGGAGTTCATCAGTCTTTTATAGATGCAGAGTTGGATGCTTCAGATTTTCTCTTATGTGATGGCCAACATGAGGAGGTAGATAATTTTGAGTTTATTTTAAAAGATAATCCTATCCAAGAAAGGAAAGAAAAGGAAGAAGATGAAAAAGTGGAAGAAGAGAAAGAATCAGATGAAGAATTCGAAGGATACCAAATATCTGAAGAGGCTGATGAGTAGTGCTCCTCGCTTGCGATGAACTTCTCCATCTCTGACTCGTTTTAAATACTTGTCTTGCATTGCCACCCATCTGAAGGATATCAAATATCCGAAAGGTACCAAAAAGCTAGACCCACCAATCGATTTCGTGAAAGATAGGTGCCTTAAAGCCAATCGAATTTGTATTTTGATGGCACTTATCTTTTAAAAATCCCAACTCATATATTGATATTTATATGTTAATAAAGGCATTCTTTGATTCATCATTTACAGCTGTCTTTTTATATTTAAAAGATAATGATGAATCCTATAGATTAAGATAATGATTTTGGGATCATGAAGTGATCATGCCTGTAAGACCTAAAATCTTAAAACTCTAATCTAAAATCATTCCTAGTCAGAGGGGCATTGAGTCGGAGATTAATGTTCCAGATAGACTGGTACGTCTTATGTATGCTCAATAGAGAGGATAGATGATCTTACAAGCCACTTGTGTAAGATAATAA
The DNA here is from genome assembly GCF_000442705.2 of Elaeis guineensis. Classification (NCBI taxonomy): domain Eukaryota; kingdom Viridiplantae; phylum Streptophyta; class Magnoliopsida; order Arecales; family Arecaceae; genus Elaeis; species Elaeis guineensis. Next base: position 18,429,045 of record NC_026000.2, read on the forward strand.
TATAAAGATATGGGTGCTCATTGGATAATGAGTTCACTATATTGATCTACTAAAAGAAAACTTCTTATGGAACCCTTACATGTCAAAAGAAGGTTTTCTAAGTGGAAGTTGTGCAACTGATCCTTAGACCTGGGACCACCATGAGATCTTATTCATATGAACCCATATTTTAGTTTATACTCACTCATGACTAAGTCACAAACGAGATGTTCCAGCTATGGTGAATCATATATGAAGATCATGAGTTCGGTCAACAAGGAATCGATCACTCCTGGTAAGAGGAGTTGTCATCCTAAGCTATCTCATCAAATGATGACTCAAAAAATCTTTGATCAAAGCAGAAGAAGATTAAAAATAGTTTTTAATACTTATTTAATTGAGTCTTCATTAGTAGGATGAGATCCATATGAATAAGTGTTAGGATTTGACTTAATTTCATACCCATCACTTATTCGGGATGAAGGTTGATTGAAGAATTAAATTACACGATAACTTGTCACTGAAGGATATTTTTAAAATTTTTATCAAATTTTATATTTTCTAGATAGGCATGATACATTGCTAGATATCAATCTTGTCTTGTAAGTTTTCAGGAATTAAAGAGTTTAATTCATGAGTCAATTAAAAAGAATTCTAATTGGACAACTTGGGTCGACATGCGATTTGACCTAAATTAATTAGATCGGCTCTAATCTAACTTGATCAATATGCACCTAGACCTACTACCAGCTATATGTGGAACCCAATGGGTCACACACATCAAGAAATTAATCAAAAATTTAATTGGATTCATTTTATGGGTCAATTGAATCTAATTGGATGGCTAATTAATAAGCTAGCACTTGTTGGCTAAATCATGCGTCTAGCCAAATTAGATTTGGCTTAAATCTTGTTTAATTGAGCATACTTATTTATCTAAGATCCTGATTAGATCGAGCCTAAAGGGGGTAGCCAAGTTTGGATGTCCCCAAGCCATATCCACGCCCATATCAAAGAGTCCAAAGAGGCTTAGACTCTGGGCGTGCCATATTTGTGCGATGAAACAAAAGTTGCATGCAAAAGGACCAAGAGTCCTTCTGTACATTAATCACTTATTTTTCATTAAATCTTAGATAGATAAGGAAGCCTTCCACACCCCTTGAATTCTAATAAGATTAAGATTTTATTTTTAATTTGGCATGGAGTCTTTGTTTGGATGCCAAAATGTGAAAGGATGCCACAAAATAAAACCTTATGATGTTTTGTTCGGTTAAGAGGCTTTGAAAATCCTTTTAATATGAAAATAAGACCCATGTGGAGCCATCTTAGCTCTCTATCTAGGTGGCATAAACTTTAAAATTTTCCATGGTCAGATGGTGCATCAAATGCCCCTAAATTCTTGGCACATGCAGGATGAAGTAATACGAGGAGTTACAACTTCATACTAAGATTTCTCCTCATTGGTATAGAGTCACACCTCAAAATTTATGCCATCAGAAGCCTCATTCAAAGAGCTTTCTAGGTGGCAAAATCAAAAATTTTTTGATTTAAAAAAGGGTGTTGAAAGCTCATCCAATTGTAAATGGATATGAACAGAACCTGAAACAACGTATCTAAAAATTAAAAGTCCTCAAATAAGTATCTTAATTTTTTGAATTACTGATTTGAGGGACACGTGAAGAGACATATCTGAGCCCTTTTCTATGCCCCTTCTGCTTCTATAAATAAGACTTATTCTAAGAGTCCAAGGCACTCAAACTCTCCGACAAAATCAATCCCTCTTCTATAAATAAGACTTATTCTAAGAGTCCAAGGCACTCAAACTCTCCGACAAAATCAATCCCTCTCTCTTCCTTGTCTTGTTAGGACATAGTTCTTCTATTAAGACAAGCCTGCTGATTTTAAAACAAGGCTTAGGAAGAGAGTAGGAGGCAATTTAGAGAGTAGAGAGAGTGAGGAAAAAAAGCTAAGGGTTCATCTGAGAGGGGTCTTGGTTCGGGTTAGGCTAAGAGGCTCAATTGGTGAAGCAGTTCATAAACAAGGTTCTGTCGGAGCAATTCTTTGATCAACTTTCTGTATGGATCAACGTTGAAAGATTCACACTTGAAGGTCTTGTAGAATCGATTACCAGCTTCTTTCCTTTCTTCATCGACTTAATAGATATGAGTTCTATATCTATTAGTTATTTTGACTATATGCTTAAGGGGGTCCTAAGGTTTTGGGTTTTCAAAAGACTTGAGTTTCCAGAAAAATTTTTGAAATCTATCTTTCATTGTGCTCTCCAGAACCCAACAGTGATATTAGAGCCTTCCTTAATCAATGCAATCAAAGAGTATTTTTATTATATATATATGTTTCTGATTGGCACTAATTAGGAGTTTTAATTTCTAATCAATAACATCAAAACCCTAATCAACATTAGAGATATGTTTAGAACAGTTATTTATCATTCTGTAAGGTTGCCCTAGCATAATGGTGGACATCTGCTATGTGGTAAATGATTATCCTAGAATGATAAAATAACTATCACCTTGCATTCCATATGATGTTATTGTTACTTTGATTGTAGCATGTTTAAATTTTATGTTATAGTATAAGGATATGCATGACACCATGAAAAACCCTCATTAAAATTATATTAAGTTATAGTGATAAGCAACTATAAACTAACCAATTCTTGAATCGATTAAATCAATTGGTGTCTATAAGCTAACCAGTTCTTGAATCGATTAAATCAATTGGTGTCTAGGAGTGTTTCAAGTATGGTTGTTATTTAATTGATTTCATTTACAGGTCTGACCAACTTGTTGGTGTCTAGAAAAGCAACGGGAGAACTCCCACCAATCTTGTTTTAACACTTTTCTGACTAATTGGATTAGTTCTAATTTTGAATTAAGATTGCTTGATGTTGAAAAATTACTACTAGGGGGCCTTCCTTCATGCTAGGCCTATGTTATGACTAGAACTATAGTAAATTTGTTGTGTAACTACAAGACCTACTATGGGGACAGTTGTAATATAGTTCTGGTGCATATTAGATATTTATGATATTTTTGAGTCTGCTGCTTTGTTCTGTAACCACAAGAGCAGTATTATTCAAATTTGACTGTATAGAAATGAAGGATCTAACTTAACTAAAATTTTATAGTTTGTTATGTAACCACAAGTCTATAAAAGTTTTAGAAGCAAGAATATTATTGAGAGTTGTATGGGATGCAATTGGAAAGGGAATCCTACTTTTGAACTCATAGAGATTTGTTGTATAACCACAATACTAATATGAGGAATTTGGATCTCAACCCCACTTTAAAAATCAGAATAATATTTTTTATTTATCATATGAGAAGATTATGGTATTCAATAAAATAGTGAAAAACATAACTAGATAGAAGACCTTATCTTATTATGAATATCATTATGAGTGGTCTGATTGTATGTTGTTCTTGTTATGTAAATAATTTTATTATGGCTTCTTCACTCTCATTGCGAAGCATCCTAGATAATAATAAATTGACCTATCTAAACTTTGTGGACTGGATGAGGAATTTGCACATTGTTCTTGCGCAAGAAAAGATCTCCTACATTCTGGATACTCCCAGTCTTGATTCTATTAGAAAAAATGCTACCAAGGATGAGAGAGCCACATATAAGATGTGGCAGAATGATAGTACTACTATCAAGTGCATCATGTTGGCCTCCATGAGCAATGAGCTGTAGAGGCAACATAAGGAAATGGATCCTCAATCCATACTTTTTAACTTAAGGAGATATATGAAAAATAAAGTCGAACTGCTAGGTATGAAATATCTAAGCAGCTTTTCTGAGCCAAGATGACTGAGAGTACAACAGTTCAAGCTTTTGTGCTTAAACTCATTGACTTGATCACTAGATTAAGTCCATTAGGTTTTCACATGGATGATGAACTCAATCAGAATCTGATACTGCAATCTCTCCTAGATTCCTTCCAGTTTGTAATCAACTATCATATAAACAAGCTGGACACATCATTGCTAGAGCTACTTAATATGCTTAAGGTAGTAGAAACCCACATCAAGAGAGAGAAGGGTACCGTTCTTCTTATGAACAAGAAGAAAACTGGTAAGAAGGGTTCGAAACAAAAATTGAACCCTAAGAGTAGCACCTTCAAGAAGAAGAAGGTAAAGGATGTCACCTGTTTCCACCGCGACAAACTAGGACATTGAAAAAAGAATTATAAAAGTTTTCTTGCAATAGTGAAGCAGGGTGCGAGCACTGCACAAAAGGGTATGTATATGATACAAACCGTTTTATCATTAAGCATTCAGCTAGTAATCTTTGAATATTGGATACCGCCTGTGGTTCACACATATGCAAATCTTTGCAGGGACTGCAAAAAATCTGAAGGTTGAAGAAAGGTGACTTTAAGCTGTTCAGTGCTAGTGGAAAGACCATATATACTGAAGTTGTAGGCACCTACCTGCTAAAGTTACCTTCCGATAGGGTTCTAAAACTGAAAGACTACTACTATATGCCAAAGATAATGAGGAATATAATATCTGTACTCTTGTTATTAAGACAAGATTTTGAAATAAATATAAAGGACAATAATTGCTCTATTATTCATTATAATAAAATTTTTGACATTGATTTTATTGAAAATGGTCTTCTAGTTTTGTCACTTAATAATAAAATTTTTCATATTAATATGAATATGAAAAAAAGAGAGGATATCAATGACACATACCTCTGGCATTACCGTCTTGGTCATATCAGTGAGTCAAGAATAAACAAGTTGTACAAAAATATATTCTTTGACTCCTGTGATTTTGAATCATATGGAATTTCTGAATCTTATCTCATGGAAAAGATGACTAAGACTCCTTTTATTGGATATGGAGAAAGGGCAAACGAGTTATTGGCTCTTGTACACTCTGATATATGTGGGTCTATGACAACTCAAGCTAGAAGATGATACTCCTATTTCATCACATTTACTGATGATCTATCTAGGTTCGAATATGTATTTCTTATGAAACATGAGTCCTAAGCTTTTGATAAATTTAAGGAGTATCAAAGCTTGATCGAGAAATAAATTAAAAAAAGTATTAATATTCTTTGATCTGATCGAGAAGGAGAATATTTATCCAGTAAAATTTTTGATCATCTTAAGTTCAAAAGTATTCTTTCTGAATGGATCCCTCCTTATACACCACAATTAAATAGTATAGCGAAAAGAAAAAATTGCATCTTGTTAGATATGGTGCAGTCTATGATGTAGTTCACCCACCTACCAATATCATTCTGGAGATATGCCCTGGAAATGGCTGCATGTGTTTTAAATAGGATGCCTTCTAAAACTGTTTCTAGCACTTCATATGAAATATGGAAGGATAGAAAGCCTAGTCTTAAGCATCTTAAGATTTGAGGCTGTCCGGCTTATGTCAAAAATAATTTTGGATATAAGTTAAGTGCTAAATCTAAAAAATATAAGTTTATAAGTTATCCATAGGAGAGTATTGGATACTACTTCTATGTGCCTACTAAATAAAAAATAATTATTAGTAGGCATGCTACTTTTTTGGAAAAAAAAATTATCCAAGAAGAGGCTAGTGGGAGAATAATTGAACTTTAAGAAGTTAATAACCTACAAATAAACATGGACAGTCCTCAAAAAAATCCTCAACCAGAAGTATCAAATGAAGAAGAATATCGACTACACACCTCCTCTTCGAAGATCAGAAAGAGTTCGTCATATACCCATAAGATATGGCTTTGTCATTAGGAATGACAATGAAGCCAATATCATTGAAAATGATGGTCCACTAACATATTCGAAAGTTATCATGAGTGAGGACTCTGATAAATGATGGGAAGCCATAAAATCTAAAATGGACTCCATGATGACCAATCAAGTATAAACTTTGATTGATTTGCCTAAGGGTGTAACTCTGATAGGCTTTAAATAGTTCTTTAAAAAGAAGCTTGGAGCAGATGGCCAAGTTGATACCTACGGTTGGTGGCAAAGGGTTTTAAATAAAGACAAAGAATTAACTATGATGAAATTTTCTCATCAGTGGCTATGCTCAAGTCCATTAGGATTTTGCTTGCAATAGCTGCATACTATGATTATGAAATCTGACAGATGGATGTCAAGATTATTTTTCTCAATAAAAATCTTGAGAAAGAAGTCTACATGACATAATTAGAGGGATTTATCTCAAATAAGAGAGCATATCAAGTGTGCAATTTAAAAAAATCTATTTATGGATTAAAATAGACATCGAGGAGTTGGAACATCCGTTTTGATGTTACTGCCAAACAGTTTGGCTTCATCAAAAATATGGATGAACCTTGTGTATATAAGAAGACAAGTAAGAGTGCCATTGTCTTTTTAGTTCTTTATGTCGATGACATATTACTAATTGGGAATGATGTCCTAATAATGTTTCAATCGATCAAAACTTGGCTATCAAATCAGTTTTCAATGAAAGATCTGGGAGAAGTATCCTATATATTTGGTATTAGGATCTATAGAAATAGATCTAAAAGGATGTTAGACTTATTGCAATTTAGGTACATAGATCTTGTGTTGAAGAGACTCAACATGGAGGCAAGTAAAAGAGGTTACTTGCCAATGAGTTAAGGCATACGTCTCTCTAAGAAAATATCTCCTAAGATAGAAGAAGAGAGAGAAAGAATGAATTCTATCCCTTATGCTTCGACTGTAGGATCTATAATATATGCCATGCTATGTATCAGGCCCGATGTGGCTTATGTTTTAGGCATAGCCAGTAGATTTCAGGGCAATCTAGGAGAAAAATATTAGAAAATCATAAAGAATATTCTTAAGTATTTGAGAAGGACTAAAGATGTTTTTCTAATCTATGAAGGATCATAGCTAAAACTAGAAGGATATATCGATTTTAGTTTTCAGTCTGATCCAGATGATAGCAAATCAATATTTAGGTATGTCTGTATCTTAAATGGAGAAACAGTGAGTTGAAAGAGTTTCAAACAGTAGACTGTAGTTGACTCAACCACTAAAACAGAGTACATGCTAGTGAAGCCGCCAAGAAAGCTATCTAGATGAAGAAATTCATAACTGAATTAGGAGTAGTTTCTAAAATTGAATGACCAATACTGCTTTACTGTGATAACATTGGAGCTGTTGTTCAAACAAAAGAGCCGAGGTCTCACCACAGATCCAAGCACATCCTCAAACGCTATCACCTCATTCGAGAGATTATCAAGAAACAAGATGTATCTATTGAACGGATTGAGACAAAGAACAATATAGTAGATCCATTCACTAAAGTCTTACCATTGTAGCTGTTTGATCGTTATCTTGATAATATGGGTTTAAAATATAGGGGCGATTGGCTTTAGTGCGAGTGAGAGAATGAAAGATAGGTACCTTAAAGGCAATCGAATTTATATTTTGATGGCAGTTATCTTTGAAATACTCCAACTCATGTATTGACATTTATATATTAAAAAAAATATTCTTTGATTCATCATTTATAGCTGTATTTTTTTATATTTAAAAGATAATGATGAACCCCATAGATTAGAACAATAGTCTTGGAGTCATGAAGTGGTCATACCTGTAAGATCTGAAATCTTAAAACTCTAATCTAAAATTATTCCTAGTCATAGGAGCATTGAGTTGGAGATCAATATTCCGGATAGACTGGCACACTTTATGTATGCTCAATAGAGAGAGTAGCTGATCTTACAAGCCACTTGTATTAGACATTAATATAAGGATATAGGTGCTCATTAGATAATGAGTTCACTAAATTGATCTACTAAAAGAGAACTTCTTATGGAATCCTTATATGTCAAAAAAAGGAAATGAGAGTTGTACAACTGGTCCTTAGACTTGAGACCACTATGAGATCTTATTCACATTAACCCATATTTTAGTGCATACTCACTCATGACTAAGTCATGAACGGGGTTTCTGGCTATGGTGAATTATGTATGAAGATCATGAGTTCGATCAACAAGGAATCGATCACTCTCGGTAAAAGAATTTGTCATCCTAGGCTATCTCATCAAATGATGACTCAGGAAGTCTTTGATCAAAGCAGAAGAATATTAGAAATAATTTCTAATACTTTTTTAATCGAGTCTTCATTAGTAAGATGAGATCCACATGAATAAGTGTTAGAGTTTGACTTAATTCCATACCCATCCCTTATTCGGGATGAAGGTTGATTGAAGAATTGAATTGCACAGTAACTTACCACTGAAGGATAATTTTAAAATTTTTATCAAATTTTATATTTTCTGAGTAGGTATGATATGTTGCTAGACGTCAATCTTATCTTGTAGATTTTCATGAATTAAAGAGTTTAATTCATAAGTCAATTAGAAAGAATTCTAATCAGATAACTTGGGTTGGCATGCAATTTAACCTAAATTAATTAGATCGGCTCTAATTTAACTTGGTTAACATGCACCTAGACCTACTATCAGCTAGATATGGAATCTAATGGGTTACACACATCAAAAAATTGATCAAAAAATTAATTGAATTCATTTTATAGGATCCATGTGGAGCCCTCTATCTAAATGGCACAAACTTTAAAGTTTGCCATGGCTAGATGGGGCGTCAAATACCCTTCAATTCTTGGCATGCACGGGATGAAGTAACGCAAGGACTCATGACTTCATGCTAAGATTTCTCCTCATTGGGATATATTCATGCCTCAAAATTTATGCCATCAGAAGTCTTGTTCAAAGAGCTTTCCAGGTGGCAAAATCAGGAATTTTTTGATTTAGAAAAGGATATTGAAAGCTTATCTGATTGCAAATGGATGTGAATCGAACCTGAATCAACATATCTAAAAATTAAGAGTCCTTTTCAAATAAGTATCTTAATTTTTTGATATACTGATTTGAGGGACACGTGAAGAGGCATATCTGAGCTCTTTTCTATGCCCCTTCTATTCCTATAAATAGGAAACATTCTGAGAGTCCAAGGCGCTCAAACTCTCTGATAAAATCAATCCCTCTCTCTTCCTTGTCTTGTTAGGACATAGTTCTTCTATTAAGACAGGTCTACTGATTTTAAGACAAGACTTAGGAAGAGAATAGAAGGTGATTTAGAGAGTAGAGAGAATTGTTGCTCCTAGATTGATTTTGATGATTACAAAGCAGATTGAAGGGATACAAATAATTTTAAAATGAAAAAGTCCTTATGCTCTTCAAGGGCAAAATCATAATTTTACTAAAATCCTGATTTGATAGTACCATTTGGTAGAACAAATGATTTAAAATCTATTGGTGAAGATTTCATTGTGTTTGGACTTATATTTTTGAAGTTATGAAGGTTTGAAGTGCATGAGTCGACTCATGAGTCAACTCATGGCACTGTGAGCTGATTGGCACGCAAAAATTCTCCTTGGCACGACCTGTGAGTCGACTCATGAGTCGATCCACAAGGCATGAGTCGACTCATGAGTCGACCCCTGCTGATTTGAGCCAAGAATTTCCAGAAACGCATTCTCTGGTTTTTGCAACAGAGGTCGACTCATGAGTCGATCCCTGAAGCATGAGTCGACTCATGAGTCGACCCCTGCGATGGAAAATGTCAGCAATGACTATTTTTTTGCCCATTTTAATTGCCTTTTATGCTTCCTAAAATTGCTCTAACAGCTCTTTATCTGCCTAAATTATTTTCTCTTACTTCTAATGTCATAAAATACTTTAAATGGTGAAAGAAATTGCAGATTAAATAGCAGATCAAACGTGAAATCAAACATGAGAAAAACAGAAGAGAGGATCCGAAATCTGCACGAAAAAGCCTGAGATCAACGAAATATCCAAAAAGAAAAAGAGAGAGGATCCACAATATACAAGAGAGATTGTGAAAGAGAAAAGCAAGAGCATTCAAGAGGATCTTTCAAGCCTATTGTTCAAACTTGATCTAGAGATCTTTCAAAGCTTTCAAGAGATCTTCAATCAACAATCAACCTCTTCTCAAGCATTCGTTCAAGTGTTCATCCACTTTGAGAAAATCCGAAAAGGGGTTCTTCATTTGAGTAAAGTTTTTATAGTTATATTCGCTCATTTAAGGAGCTGTTATTGTATTAATCTGTGCTCAAAATTTTCTAACTCTTTGTGAGTTTTTGTTCTTGATTTTGGAGGATTTTCAAAACAAGGAAAGGTTGATCCGAACCTGAAATCGGAGTGTTTTGAGTTTACTTGTACCCGGAAAACAAGTGATCTAGCTTGGGATAGCTAGTGTCGGAGTTTCCGACGTTTTGTATTCGGGTTGAATACAAAGTATAGTGGATTGAAATTCCCAAGTAGGAGCTTGGAGAGTGGATGTAGGTGCAAGGTTGGCACCGAACCACTATAAATCCTTGTGTTTGTGGTGTGCTTTATCGCTTTACCTTATTTCTTTATTATATCCTTGCAATTCTGCTTCAGGTAATTAATATTGAATTAAAATCTTTGTCTTGTTTATCATATGTTTTAAATTAAGTCTAAATTTTTAGAAACCCAATTCACCCCCCCTCTTGGGTTGCATAGCTGGGCAACAAGTGGAATCAGAGCCGGTGCTCTAGCCCTTCTTTGATCTAACAATCAAAGAGCCAAAGATCTATGGCAACCCATGTCGGTACTTCTCTAGCCGAGGGGCAATCTACAAACCGACCTCCACTTTTCAATGGGTCTAATTACACCTATTGGAAAGCTCGGATGAAGATATTCATACAAGCACTCGACTATGATATGTGGAGTATCATAGTGAATGGTCCTCACACACCCACCAAGATTATAGATGGTGAGGAGTCAACCAAACCCGAGAAAGAATGGGATGAGGTTGACAAGAAATTGGCACAATTAAATGCCAAAGCCATGAATGTTCTTTATTGTGCACTAGATGCTAGTGAATTCAATCGCATTTCTACTTGTGCATCTGCTAAAGAAATATGGGATAGGTTAGAAGTAACTCATGAGGGAACAAATCAAGTAAAAGAGTCTAAAATAAACATGCTTGTACATAAATATGAATTGTTCAAAATAGAGCATGATGAGACCATAACTGTCATGTTTACTCGTTTTACTGATATAATTAATGGTTTGAAGAGCCTTGGCAAATCTTATACTAACAGTGAACTTGTAAGGAAGATTCTCAGGTCACTGCCAAGAACTTGGGAAGCCAAGGTGACTGCCATCCAAGAAGCAAAGGACTTAAACACTCTACCTCTAGAAGAGCTTCTTGGATCCTTGATGACTCATGAACTTAGCATGAGGCAACATCAAGAGGATGAAGTCAAAAAGAAAAGAACCATTGCCCTCAAATCCACAACTTCGCCTGATTATGAAACGGATGAATCTGAAGATGAAGAACAGGATGAAGAGATGGCACTCATCACCCGAAAATTTAAGAAGTTTCTAAGAAAAAGGAAACAGGGGATGAGAAAGAAATTCACAAAAGGAGAACAAAGCAATGAAAAAGAGAAAGATCAACCCCTTACATGCTACGAGTGCAAGAAGCCGGGACATTTCAGATCCGAATGTCCACAACTGAAGAAAGATCCCAAAAAGTTCAAAAAGAAGGCAATGATGGCGACTTGGAGTGCGAGTGATGACTCAAGCTCCGACGAGGAAACCTCAACAGAACAAGCCAATCTGTGTATGATGGCACATGAAAATGAGGTAACTTCTGAATCCACTAGTGAATTCACATTTGAAGAATTGCATGAAGCATTCTATGACTCAATTGATGAATTAAAGAAACTAGGGAAGAAAAACAAAGAACTGAAATTGGAAAATTAGTCCTTAGTGAAACAAGCTGAAATTCTTTCAATTGAAAAACTCACCTTGAGTCAAGAAAATCAAAACTTAAAGGATGAAATTAACAAGCTGAAATCTATAATAGATAAGTTCACCTTAAGTTCAAACAAACTAAATATGATCCTTGAAAATCAGAAAGCTATATATGATAAGGCTGGACTTGGCTATAAACCTCTGAAGAAACAAAAGTTTCTGAAGGATATTTATGTAAATTATTCAGGTAACAAGTCTACAAATATTACTTGTTTCAAATGTGGTAGAATAGGACATAAATCATACACATGCCTTAAATCTACCAATACAACTATAAAGAAAATATGGGTTCCAAAAGGAACCATTCTGACTAATCCAAAAAGACCTAAAAAAGCTTGGGTACCTAAGACAGAGACTTGACCTTTGCTTGCAGGTGTGTCTAGCATCCCAAGAAGGAAACAGGAAATGGTATCTTGACAGCGGATGCTCGAGACACATGACTGGTGATGAATCACAATTCATCAGGCTTGATGCTAAGGATGGAGGGATGGTCACCTTTGGAGATAATGGCAAAGGAAAGATCATCGGGATAGGTAACATTGGTATCACTCCCTCCAAATACATTGAGAATGTTTTACTAGTTAAAGGTTTAAAACATAACTTACTTAGCATTAGTCAATTCTGTGATAAAGGGTATAAAGTAGTTTTTGAATCATCTGTTTGCATTGTGACTAGTCCTATTAACGATGGCATTAAATTTATAGGACATAGGCATGGCAATATTTATATGATAGATTTGAATGACTTAGCCAAATTAGACATGCAATGCCTAGTATCCTTGAATGCTAAAATCAATGAGACTAGTTGGCTGTGGCATCGTAGACTTGCACATATAAGCATGCATTCTCTTTCAAAATTAATTAAGAAAGATTTAGTTCTCGGTTTGCCAAAACTGAATTTTGAAAAGGATAGAATTTGTGATGCATGCCAATTAGGTAAACAAACTAGAGTATCATTTAAATCCAAAAATACTGTTTCAACTTCTAGACCATTAGAGCTCTTACATATGGACTTATTTGGACCAACAAGAACCACCAGTCTAGGAGGAAAAAGATATGGCCTTGTAATTATAGATGATTACTCTCGTTTTACTTGAGTTTTCTTTTTGGCTCACAAAAATGAAACTTTTCATATTTTCATTAAATTTCATCGAAAAGTTTCTAATGAAAAAGGGTTTTCAATTCAAAATATTAGAAGTGATCATGGAACTGAATTTGAAAATCAAGATTTTGAAAATTTTTGTGATGAAAATGGAATTGGCCATAACTTCTCTGCTCCTAGGACACCCCAACAAAATGGGGTAGTTGAAAGGAAAAACAGAACCTTAGAAGAAATGGTCCGTACCATGCTTTGTGAAAGCAACCTTCCAAGATATTTTTGGGCGGAAGCTATTAACACAGCATGTTACATTTTAAATCATGCTTTAATTAGATAATTTTTAAAGAAAACCCCCTATGAACTTTGGAAAGGAAGAAAACTAAATATTGCATATTTTCATGTCTTTGGTTGCCGATGTTTTGTATTAAATAATGAAAAAGAAAAACTTGGTAAATTTGATGCAAAATCAGATGAAGCAATCTTTTTAGGTTACTCCTCCACTAGTAAAGCATTTAGAGTTTTCAACAAAAGAACTTTAATAGTTAAGGAGTCCATACATGTTGTTTTTGATGAATCTAACGATCTTCCTTCAAGGAAGAATGAGGGTGTTGATGATGCAGAGCCACTAATAGAAGGTATGAAGGAGATCACTCTGAAAGACTCAGCAACTCCAGAAGACAAGGATCAAGAAGATAAACAAGATGAGAGAAGTGAAGAAATTCAAGAACAACCTCAAGGTACAAATGACCTACTCAAGGAATGGAGGTATGTTCACAACCACCCTAAGGAGTTAATTATCGGTGATCCTATGCATGGGGTAAAAACACGTTCTTCACTTAGAGATGTACTTAATCATTGTGCTTTTGTATCTCAACTTGAACCTAAAACTTTTGAAGAAGCTGAAAATGATCATAACTGAATTAATGCTATGCAAGAGAAACTTAATCAATTTGAAAGAAATAATATTTGGACCTTAGTATCAAGACCTAAAGATTATTCAATAATTGGCACAAAATGGGTCTTTAGAAGCAAATTAGATGAGCATGGAAATGTAATTAGAAATAAAGCAAGACTGGTTGCTAAGGGATATAATCAAGAAGAAGGAATTGATTTTGATGAAACCTTTGCACCTGTTGCTAGATTAGAAGCTATTAGACTTCTACTTGCATATGCTTGCTTTATGAATTTCAAGTTATTTCAAATGGATGTTAAAAGTGCATTTTTAAATGGATATATCTCTGAAGAAGTATATGTAGAACAACCCCCTGGATTTGAAAATCATGCTTTTCCTAATCATGTCTTTAGATTAAATAAAGCTTTATATGGATTAAAACAAGCACCTAGAGCATGGTATGAAAAGCTAAGCAAATTTCTACTAAATAATGGTTTTTCCAGAGGCAATGTAGATACAACCCTATTTATTAAAAGAAATCAAAATGATATGCTAATTATACAAATTTATGTTGATGACATAATTTTTGGGTCTACTAATGAATCCCTTTGTCGAGACTTCGCTAAGCTTATGCAGGGGGAGTTCGAGATGAGCATGATGGGAGAACTCACCTTCTTCCTCGGACTCCAAATCAAACAATCAAAAGAGAGAATCTCCATCACCCAAAGCAAGTACACCAAGGAACTACTCAAAAAATTTGGAATGGAGAACTGCAAACCAATTGGCACACCAATAAGTCCCTCATGTAAGCTTGACAAGGATGATGAAGGTAAAAGTGTAGACTTAAAATACTATAGAGGTATGATTGGCTCATTATTATATTTAACTGCAAGTAGGCCTGATATAATATTTAGTGTTTGCTTATGTGCTAGATATCAATCTAATCCTAAAGAATCTCATTTGAATGCTGTTAAAAGAATCTTTAGATACTTAAATAGTACTCAAACTCTAGGGTTATGGTACTCTAAGGACTCACAAATTAATTTATTAGGATATTCAGATGCTGATTTTGCTGGATGTAAATTAGATAGAAAAAGCACAAGTGAAACTTGCCAATTTCTTGGAGTTAACCTAATCTCATGGTTTAGCAAGAAACAAAATTCGATGGCACTGTCTACGGCTGAGGCCGAATACATTGCAGTCGGAAGTTGTTGTGCTCAAATCTTGTGGATTAAGCAACAACTCGAAGACTTTGGAATCAAACTTAATGAAACACCAATAAGATGTGACAACACAAGTGCCATAAATCTATCTAAAAATCCAATTCAACACTCAAGATCCAAACATATTGAAATAAGACATCATTTCATAAGAGAACATGTTCAAAACAAAAATATAATTCTTGAATATGTTTGTACTGAGAATCAATTAGCTGATATCTTTACAAAGGCCCTTAGTGAGGATAGATTCTGTGAAATTAAGAGAAATCTAGGAATTCTAGATCCATTTGCCTAAAATTTCTCAATTTCCAAAGAATTGATTAAAGCTTAATTTTCAACATCTATCCTGGTCCCAAAAGCTCAAATTTATCATTCTAAGAACTTATCATTGAGCAAAATTCCTTCACTCAAAATTTCAAATTTTTCTGGAATTTATTCATATTTTTCCTGATTTTCTGAACTTCATGAGTCGACCCCCATGAGTCGACTCAATGGCAAACTTGTAAATCCCACCAACTTTCAACGGGTTCATTGTTTTTATAAGGGTTACTGTTTGTGAGACGACTCATCTTCCCATCGTTCTTCTTCCAAAAGCCGTCTTCTCCAACTCTTCTTGCTCCAATCCAAGGATTAATTTCGAGGCAATTCTCCCTCCTCCTCTCCACCAAAAATCGCCTCCTTCAAAAGGATTTTCTGTGCTTTCTCGCTTTGCTTGGCGTGGTTGGAACGTGCCCTAGCACTTTACCGAACTTCCAAAATCCACTTCTTTTCTCCATCAAAATCCTTCGTCACTCTCTTGTGATCCCTCCTCCACTCAATTCAAGTCTTCTTGTCTGCTACTTTAGTGGATATGGCTCCAAAGATGAAGCTTCCCCAAAGAAAGAAATCAATCCGTGAGCCTGAAGAAATTGTCCGAAAGAAAAGGCATGCTCAGTCTTCAACTGCTCCCACTCCAGTTTCAGTACCTACTCAAGGTCCCTCTCAATCCTCCATAAGCCCCAGTGTGAATCCTCTTTCTGATAGAAAAGTAGAAACCGGGAAAAATATAGATTTTCAGTTCTTTGAGAAAGAAGGTTTTACTTTTGCTACCAAAATTAAAAATCAAGGATGGGAACTCTATTGCTCTCTTAAGGAAGTCACCTATGTTGACCTAGTTAGAGAATTCTACCAGAATCTACATTATGGAAACGGGTCAGTGATTTCAACTGTAAAGAGAATTGATATCTGCTTGGATTCTAGGATATTGGGAGAAATACTTCAGTTGCCTAGTGAAGGATACTCATATATGAAACTCCCAATTAAAGAAGAGGGGATCAGAATTATCTTAGGAGAAACTTATTCAGGAAGTTTAAACAAGTTAGAAGCAAAGATTTTGTCCATTGAGATGAGGGTGCTGCATCAGATAGTTTCAAAGCTCTTCTTTCCTAGGAGTGGTAGACATGACTTACTTTCCAGCAGAGATGTATGTGTCATGTTTCATGTCATCACTCAGACCCCCCTGAACCTCCCTGCACTTATGATAGAGGCCATGAGAGAAACTTTGAACAGATCCAAGGCACACTTGCCTTATGGTATGGCCCTTACTAGAGTATTTAGGAGGTTTGGAGTTAGCTGTGAGGGGGAGGCACCTACCAAGCTCTCACATGTGGACACTTTCAACCAACACAGCCTGCACCGAATGGGAATTACAAAGACTGATGGTGGTTGGATCAAGGGCTCTGAAGAAAGAGCTGAGGATAGAGCTGAAATAAGAGCTGAAGACAGAACTGAAGGCAGAGTAGAAGAAGAAGGTCCATCTTCTCCTGTACATGACTTCAGGGCAGCTTCACCAGATACCCAGTTCATTCCTGATACTGAGGCTGGCCCTTCAGAGTTTACTAGGATGCCCACACCAGTGTATCAGCCAGAGAGCAGAGCACCTCATTCAGAGTTCAGACTGGCTGACGATCAGATCGAGCATATATCTCAGCGTGTGGCTTCTTTGCTGTCTAGCCAGTGGAGTAGTACTTCTTTTGCACCTGGAGCTACCTCTTCTGATCAGACCATTACTCCCCACATCTCCACTGTATTTCAGATGATTTCAGATCAGTCCATCAGGATACAGCAACTTGAAGACACAGTCTGGAGATTGACTGGCAGAGTTCTTGACTTGCAGGGGCAAGTCCTTGCTTTGGCCCATCCCCAGCCACAGGAGTCTACTATTGAGGTCACAGACCTCACTGCAGAGGCTGGCAGGCTCAGAGGAGCACTAGAAGGTGGATATGAATTGCTGAGGAAAGAAATCCGAGGATCGAGTGAGCATGCTACCACTCAGTTCACTGCTCTACTTCAATCTGTTTCAAGAGCACTGAACGTACTTGATTCTATCAGACTCACCCTTTCTGTTCAGTCCTTAGCATCTCAGCGTTCTCAGCCACCCAGTTCATCTCGCTCTCCTGCTCGTGGCAGAGGCAGACGGGGTAGAGGATGCACTTCTGATCCATCATCTCCTCACCCTATCTCTGATGACTCCGATCATTGACTTATCTTGATCTTTACTAGATCCTAGGTGTTAGTATCTTGTTCTAGGATCTATACCTTGGGGCCATGTATTGACAATTAGCTGATTGAATTTTATTTTAAGAACTATGTATTGAAACAATTATGATATTAATGGAATCATCTTTTACCTATATTTCTACCTTTTGTAATGATATTGATCATATTTTGGTTATATATATTCTCCTTGTTGAAATATTGTCTTCTCTTTGTTATTGTTTGCTGTTGATAATTGCTATATTAAGGGGGAGCAAACATCTGTGATATACTCTAAAAGGGGAGAAATTAAAGAATATTTGTGAAAAAGGAAAAGTTAACCATGTCTGATGATGTCAAAAAGGGGAAGAAAGTAAACAATTAAACAAAAAGCAAGCAACTCATTAAAAGTAAAACCTTAAATTATGAAAGAAAAAGGGGAGAAATTAAACAAAAAGCAACTCATTAAAAGCAAAACCCTAAATTATGAAAGAAAAAGAGGGAGAAATTAAACAAAAAGCAAGAAAAAGGGAGAGAAATTAAACAAAAAGCAACTCATCAAAGGCAAAACCCCAAAAGCAAAATTACAAATTATGAGAAATTTGGCATCAAACAGAAATTAAACAAAAAGTAATTCAATTATTGAGAAATTAAACAAAAAGCAACCCATCAAAAGCAAAATTACAAATTATGAGAAATTAATTGAAGAATTTAAAAAACAATACCAAAAGTACAATGCTAAGTACAATGCAATTATGTAACTTTTAAATTACTTCTTTACATATGCTCTGATTTACTTTAAAATTTTAAATATGCTCTGATATATTTCAAAATTCAGACTTGCTCTGATACATCTTTTGAAATTTACTTTGATACATCTTAAGAAATTTAACTTACTCTGATACTCCCTAAAATTTCTTTTAACTTTCTCTGATACATTATAAAATTTGCTCTGATACAGTGTGAAATTTTCTCTGATACATTATAAAATTTGCTCTGATACAGTGTGAAATTTTCTCTGTTATATTATAACATTTACTCTGATACATTGTAAAATCTTTTCGGATAACATTGTAAAAATTATTTTTTCTTGCTCTGATATATTGAAAAATTTATTTTTCTCTCTTGCTCTGATATATCTTAAACTCAAAATGATCTAATACTCTTTTCAAATGTTTATGAAAATGGACAAACTATTTTTGCATATGACCATTTATATCACATGCCAAAAGAATCATACTCTTTTCAAGCATATACACCTATAGTGCATTCTTTTGAAATTAATGCATTCACATAAATGCTTTTGTTCAAGTGTTTTGTCATCATCAAAAAGGGGGAGATTGTTGCTCCTAGATTGATTTTGATGATTACAAAGCAGATTGAAGGGATACAAATAATTTTAAAATGAAAAAGTCCTTATGCTCTTCAAGGGCAAAATCATAATTTTACTAAAATCCTGATTTGATAGTACCATTTGGTAGAACAAATGATTTGAAATCTATTGGTGAAGATTTCATTGTGTTGGGACTTATATTTTTGAAGTTATGAAGGTTTGAAGTGCATGAGTCGACTCATGAGTCAACTCATGGCACTGTGAGCTGATTGGCACGCAAAAATTCTCCTTGGCACGCTAGTTTTCTGGCTTGGCACGACCTGTGAGTCGACTCATGAGTCGACCCACAAGGCATGAGTCGACTCATGAGTCGACCCCTGCTGATTTGAGCCAAGAATTTTCAGAAATGCATTCTCTGGTTTTTGCAACAGAAGTCGACTCATGAGTCGACCCCTGAAGCATGAGTCGACTCATGAGTCGACCCCTGCGACAGAAAATGTCAGCAACGACTATTTTTTTGCCCATTTTAATTGCCTTTTATGCTTCCTAAAATTGCTCTAACGGCTCTTTATCTGCCTAAATTGTTTTCTCTTACTTCTAATGTCATAAAATGCTTTAAATGGTGAAAGAAATTGCAGATTAAATAGCAGATCAAACGTGAAATCAAACATGAGAAAAACAGAAGAGAGGATCCGAAATCTGCACGAAAAAGCCTGAGATCAACGAAATATCCAAAAAAAAAAAGAGAGAGGATCCACAATATACAAGAGAGATTGTGAAAGAGAAAAGCAAGAGCATTCAAGAGGATCTTTCAAGCCTATTATTCAAACTTGATCTAGAGATCTTTCAAAGCTTTCAAGAGATCTTCAATCAACAATCAACCTCTTCTCAAGCATTCGTTCAAGCGTTCATCCACTTTGAGAAAATCCAAA